>NC_048299.1:146834334-146933348 GCF_013100865.1 Trachemys scripta elegans
TGTAAAAAGCAACAGAGGGTCCTGTGGCACCTTTGAGACTAACAGAAGTACTGGGAGCATAAGCTTTCGTGGGTAAGAACCTCACTTCTTCAGATGCAGACTAACCCGGCTACCCCTCTGATACAATATTGAGTGATTTTTTTTTTCTTATGACTACTTCCTATAGTCATGTTAACATATGAAAATCATGACTTTCATTTTTTTTTAAATGTCTGTCTGTCATGGCTGTAGAGACAATCTTGAAAACAAGGCAAATAAAAAAACGAGTTAAAAATCTCATGATTTTTAGGGGTCTTGGCTCATGATACTTGGATGTGTAGAAATGGGAGAATATATACTTGTAACAACTGGGCTTGGACAGTCAGGCCCAGTGGTCAGAGGCCAGGAACAGCGCCGAGGGTCAGAGCCAAGGGTTGGAGCTGGAGTCAAAGACACCAGGGTCAGAGCCTGGGTAAAGAGTCTGAGGGCAAGCTCAGAGGCAGGTCTATCGCTACCGGGGGCAGGGGAGTCCACCTAATTGCACAGATACTTCTGCTAGTTCCTCCTGGGCTTAAATAGGGTACCTGGTCCAATCAGGGGCCATGAGGGAAGCCATCAGTCTGGCCTTCTGAGGTAGTACTTCCTGTGGTGTTTTATCTCCATAGGGCTGATGTGATGTGAACAGCCCTATCACAGGTGCTGGGTAGCAGTGAGGAGATGTCAGCTGTCCTGCAGACCCAGCTTCTAGTCCATTCAGAACCTCTCACTAACAAAGAGAGGTACTGCTATGCTATTAGGGTAATGGGCCATATAAGTACCCATAGATCAATAATGGTGTTTTAGCAGGTGCTTCTCTTCCCCAATGAAATAGTATTCATAATGGATAACTACACTGAAATGCTTTTCAAGGGCTGTTCTCCCAACTAAGCCAGTAGACTGGGCCAGTTATGTTTTCTCTTCCCTTTCTTTATGCAATGATAACTATTAGGTTGTCAATCACTGGACTTCTAGACCAATAGTTTGTTGGTTGGACCATCCTACGTTGTGCGAAATAGTGCACTTTACTCAGAAATGAAATCGTCGTTACTGGTTTTGCTCTAGTCTCAAATGTACCTATTAATCCTGTTGTGAAGCTCTGCCATTATGTGGGGTTGTGGGAATGGAACTAGGCCTTTGTGTGTAAGGATTTGTGACTCTGCAAATCAAGATTGCTGCAAAATGTAGCAACCAAACTGGAACGGGTTCAGAGAAGGGCTACGAGGATGACCTGAGGAATGGAAAACCTACCTTATGAGAAGAGACTCAAAGAGCACGGCTTGTTCAACCTAATCAAAAGATGGCTGAGGGGAGATATGATTGCTCTCTATAAATACGTCAGAGGGATAATCAATCCTCTGCCTCCCTGGTATTTAACTTAAGCACCAATGCAGACACAAGAACAAATAAATTGGCCATCAACGAATTTAGGCTTGAAATTAGATGAAGGTTTCTAACCATGAAATGAGTGAAGTTCTGGAACAGCCTTTCCACGGGAGCAGTGGGGGGCAAAATACCTAACTGGCTTCAAGATTGAGCTTGGTAAGTTTATGGAGGGGATGGTATGATTGGTTACATGCCATTGTTGGCAGTCTCATCTGCCACTGCTATCAGCAAATATCTCCAACATTGATGGAGCCATTGATGGGACGCTAGATGGGAAGGGCTCAGAGTTACTAAAGAGAATTCTTTCCCAGGTATCTGGCTGGTGGGTCTTGTTTACATGCTCAGGGTCTAACTGATCACCTTATTTGGGGCCGGAAGAAATTTTCTCCTGGGTCAGATTGGTAGAGACCCTGGGAAGAGGGGTGGGGGGTGGGGGGAGTTGCCTTCCTCTGCAGCTTGGGTTATGGATCACTTACAGGTTTAAACTAGTGTAAATGATGGATTATGTCTAACTTGAAGTCTTTAAGCCATGATTTGAGGACTTCAGTAACTGAGTCAGAGGTTAGAGGTCTATGACAGGAGTGGCTGGGTGAGATTCTGTAGCCTGCAATGTCCAGGAGGTCAGATTAGATGATCACAATGGTCCCTTCCAATCTTAAAGTCTACAAGTCTAATCACATGTTTTCCCATTTGCTCTACAAGTGTGAAAAGCCTTTAATGAGGTTGCTTAAGATTTCATGATTTGTATGACACAGAGGATTTTTTTCCACTGTCATTCCCAGGCCATTCCCAAATTGCCTAAGGAAGTAAACATGAAAAATGCATACAGACAATATAATTTTGAGATGCTTAATATACCCAGGGAGAGATACTCTGCTTGGGTTGCATCATTTCTTCTATTTTAAATCTTTTAGCAGCAGGACTCCCTCTTTATTGGTTGCTTACTTACTGCATATATGCTTAAAAGGCAAATAATTGCACAGTGGAGAGGCAATGGATTTTTACTGGGTAGTCTCCTCAGAAAACTAGAAACCCTATTAAGGAACGAAATACTCCTTGTTTGGAAGCAGATTGGAACAAACAGTGAAAGGAGACAGAGAGGTCGGTTTTCTGCAGGAACAAATGCCATTGATAATGAGAATAAAAAACACGTGGCCCTTAAAAGGATGGTGTTTAGACAATTAAAGAAATGTTAGCCTCTAATTCTGTAACTCAAACGGGGCGGGGTGTGTGGTCCAGTGGATAGGGTATTGGGCTGCGAGCTAGGAGACCTGCTTCTCTTCCTGACCTTGCCACTGATGTACTATAGCTGCTTGGGCAAAGTCACTTCACCACTCTGTTTCTCTTTCCATCCTTTGTCTGTATAGATTGTAAACTCTTTGGGGCAGGAACTCTTTGTGTTTGTACAGTGACTTCTGGGTCTCTCTCCTGCCATTCTGAGCTCAGCTCCCAGAAGTAGTGCATTCTGGGAGATCTCACAAGGCCACTGATGCTCTGCAGAGGCAGCGGTGGGAGGACTAATTGAATCCTTTTAGCTAGTCTGTGTCCAGACTGACACTGAATCGGTTCAATATGAAACTGTTCAGACTAAGCAGGTGTTTAGTGCGGGGAAAAAACAGTCTAACTAGCACAGGCGTTAGCATGATTGAAAATGGCTTGGAGGAGTGTGCGTGTATATACAAACTGTGTTACAAGCCTGCTCGGTGGTTAAAACGGGAGTTGGTTGGAGAACAAATTTCTGTTCCATGGGAAACTGAAATGTCAGAATTTTTGTTTTGCAATTCAAACGTGAATAAAAAGTAGAAATTTGGAAATTTCTCAAGGAACTGAAATTCTGAAAAAAAAAAAAAGATTCTGAAACATTGAAATGTTGTTTCACTAATGTCAAAACATTACAGGAAGTATAATATTAAATTATTTATTGTCTCAGTGTTTGTCAGGCCAGTATTTTGCTGTTTGAATTTTTTCCAAAAGTGTTTAAATCAAAATATTATTAAAGTTACATTTATTTTGAGAACATTCTTGAAAAGCTTTTACTGAAAATTTTAAAGTTTGCCAAATATCATCTGTCTTTTAGTAAATACATAAAAACAAATGGGCTTGATAACTGTTATCCAAACCGTTTAAATACAAATATTGCTTTAGAACCACACTGTTTTTTAAAGTCCAAATTTTTTCACTTTTGAAAAAAGGCAAGTTTGTTTTAATGTGGAAAGTGTTACGTTAGGAAAAAAATTCTACCAGGAAATGGTGAGACAGGAGGAAATAGCTTAGTGAAACATGGAGAGAGACAGGAGGAAATGCTGAGAAAGGAGGAAATAGTTCAAATGTTCAAAAATCAACTCCCCAAATCACAAGATTTAAAAAAAAAATATAGTAAATATTGGGTTGTTTTTTCTCAGCCTTCTGGTTTTTTCAAGCCTTTAATATGCACGAGCTTCATGTTTTCAAGCTTTTCTCTGCAGCCAGGAGGGCTATGGACTTAGCCCCAGATCCTCAAAGGGATTTAGGCACCAAACTCCCATTGAAATCGGTACCTAAATACCGTTAATGATCTGGGCCTCAGGGGTTGTCTACATGGGGAAACTGGCCTGGTAGAGGGTGCAGGAGGGCAGAGGAAATCTAGAGCCATTCCCTCTGGTTGTGTAATGTATTGCTGCTGGAGATTCAGAGTGCACATAACATTTTTGTTCTCATTAGGGCAGTAATCAAACCCCCCACCTCGTGTATGCAATTTTGAAGAAGTTGGTTAATCACCAATTAGTGGGCATTCCCTATTAGAACCCAGGGGGTGGTGGTGGGGGGGATGAGCACGCTGAGTCACAAACAAGCTTCTGCATGAGAGACAGGAACAGTATATTAAAGTTAGCGGCAGGAAGTCTGATGCCACCTACCTTCCTCCCATGCAGGTTTTAATTATAGCTCTTGATGTGTCATCGGGCCTTGTGTTAAGACACCTCCTTTGTAAAACTACAATTGGCCTCCAAGGAAGAAGTAGATGCACGGCAAGATCCTGAAAGCTAGGCGCATTTAATCGAAGTAATTCTGCAAAAAAGCTGCAGAATTAAAGTAGACCTCATAGTGGGGAAGAGGGAAAAGAAATTAACCAAGATAGCAACCACATTTAATAAACAACAGCAAGTTTTTCCAGCTTCACCTGGCTTGTGATTTAAGTAAAGATGACCTGAGACATAGTGCAAGAAGCCATCAAGAAGCTTGTGGTGGTCTCTTTGCGGCACACTATGCCCACTTTGCATGTACTGGGGAAAGTGTTTGGCTTCAAAAGCACTGGCTTCTACTACCGACGCTAAAGAAAATCTTCAGTTGTAGCGGCAGAGAGCCTCATGACAAGTGCTGTGGAGCATGTCTAATTCTCTCCAGCAGAGGGCTGTGTTGTGTGCACCACTCTAGCCAGCTCATTGTAATACAAAGGCCCCCAGGGCTTCACCAAACCTGAGCAGGTGAAATGTGTGGAGCAGCTGTTGCTGTTACATAAAGGTGTCAGGGACAGGGTGGCTGCAGAGACCCCCATTATGAAAGGTGGAGCTCAGGAGCTGCAGACAGTAGGCTCTGGTTACTGTGTTCTACCATGTTTAAGCCAAATGGTTTAATTATTCCATACTAGCTTTTCTTGCTTTTAATAAGGACACACTGTACAACAGTAACTGGTAAGTGTGGGATTGGTTTTAGGAACGTTTATTATTCAGTTCCTCATTCCTCCTTGACACTGGCCCTTTAACGGGGGGGTGGGGCTCGGACTCCCCTATGTCAGGTTTATCTAGGGTGACCAGACAGCAAATGTGAAAAATCGGGATAGAGGGTGGGGGGTAAATAGGAGCCTATATCAGAAAAAGACCGAAAAATCGGGACTGTCCCTATAAAATCGGGACATCTGGTCATCCTAGGTTTATCCCACCTTCCCAGGTGAGGATAATGACATCAAGGGTCATGTGATAAGGGCTTGTGACTATAAACCAGGCCTGCTGGGGGATATAAGGGTAACTCAGTTAAAGCAGGTTGAGTGTTGGGCAGGGAGCCTGGGGGAAGTAGATGAGAATTCTCCAAAGCGCCCTATGTAGAGGATGAGCAGGGAGCAGGCACCAACTGAGTGAGAAGCCCTGGTTAAGACAGATGCAATGTACTGTGAACCTCGAGGGGGTGCACTGTCTTGAAAGAAGGTATTTTGGTTTTCATAGGCCGGATCATCCCTTCCACGGAGAACTGGCAGGAGGCGACACTAACCCTTCTGCTACATGCATTTGGGTGCATCTGAATTTAAAGTTTGGATTCCACCAACACTCATTCATGGGAATTTGAAACTTGCTTTTCCTATCCACGTGCACCAGTGAAACTGGCCCAACTACTTGCAGAAAGGGAACAGGAAAGGACTAAGGCAACTTTGTTTTAAGAAAAGTGAGGGAATATTGTATCGTTTTTGCCCAGCTAGTGGGATTATCTGACTTGAACTAGTTGCAACTGTCAATCACTGATGCGAAGATAATGGCTTACTCAGTACATTGCAGGATTTTCATTGCTATGCTACTGACTCCCAGTTTGAGAGCATCAATTATGTTGCAAGGCTAGAGTAGGACAAGATGTCTCAAGTCTTGGAACAGGAGATGTGGAAGTGAGGAAATATGAATGAAGGTTGTCAGAGGCATGAAATAGCATTCTGTGAGATAGGATTGTTCATTTAGATGGCATTCCAAGTTGGGATGCTGAGCAGACTTCATCACTTATAGTGTAGTCTGCAAATGAAATGATGCATCAGGACAGTTTGTCAGCAACTGCGGGTTTTTGCCATTAGTAAGCAGTCACGGTTTCTTTCTTTCTTTCTTTCTTTCTTTCTTTCTTTCTTTCCTCAGCAGTCTAAATTCCACGTCAGTCATTTAATGATTGCAGCTTTCAGCTTCCCAAAGCAAAATGGGGCTTCTAGTGAGTGAGTGTGCATTATTTTTTGGATGAGGTGTTTACACTGTTTCTTGCATATTTGGCAAAGTTTCCAGATGATAGGAAATTATTCAGATGGTTAAATCCAAAACTGAGCACAAAAGAGTTACAAAGGGATCTGGCAAAACTGCATTCCTGGGCAACAAAATTGTATGCTAGCCAGCCATAGCACATAGAGTGTCCAACCAAGATCAGGGTCCTGCTGTGCTAAGTTCAGTACAAATGCATAATAGATCCATGTCCCAAAAAGTTTACAGTCAGAATGTATAAAACAAACTGAGAAACAGAGGCATAGAGAGAGGAAATGACTAAACCGAGGTTGCATTGCAGGTCAGTGGCAAAACAAGGACCTCTGGACCAGGTCTCTAGACCGATTCTCTATCCCCTAGACCAGTAGTTTTTAAACTTTTTTTTTCTGGTGACCCAGTTGAAGAAAATTGTTGATGCCTGTGACCCAGTGGAGCTGGGAATGAGGGGTTTGGGGTATGGGAGGGACAGAGGGTTGGGGTGTGGGGGTGAGGGCTGTGGGGTGGGGCTGGGAATGAGGGGTTCAGGGTGTGGGAGGGGACTCTGGGCTGGGGCAAGGGGTTGGGATGTGGGAGGGGGTCAGGGCTCTGAGCTGGGGGTGCAGGCTTTGGGGTGGGGCCACGGATGAGGGGTTTGGGGTGCAGGAAGGAGCTCTGCGTTTGAGGGGGGCTCAGGGCTGGGGCAGGGGATTGGGGTGCAGGCTTCCCTCCGGTAGCTCCTGGTCAGCGGCACAGACAGGATGCAGAGGCAGGCTTCCCGCCTGTCCTGGCACCACAGACTATGCTGGGCCCTGGCAGCGGCCAGCAGCAAGTCCGGCTCCTAGGTGAAGGCATGCAAGTAGCTCCGCATGGCTCTCGCCCGCAAGCACACCCGCCCAGCTCCCATTGGCCAGGAACTGGCCAATGGGAGTGTGGAGCTGGTGCTCAGGGCGGAGGCAGCGCATGGAGCCCCATGGCCCCACATGGCCTCCCCTGCCTAGGAGCCGGACCTGCTGCTGGTTGCTTCCAGGGCTCAGCATGCTGTCAGAACCAGTAGAGACCAGCCTGCCTTAGGTGGGCAGCACCACTGATGGGACTTTTAACGGCTTGGTCCGTGGTGCTGACCAGAGCCGCTGCAACCCGGTGCCTTGCGTTCTGCGACCCAGTACTGGGTCGCGACCCACAGTTTGAAAACCACTGCCCTAGACTACACTGCTTCTAAAACACTAATTTTGTTCTTCCTGAAAAGACCCTGTTAGTTTGGGATAGTGAGAACTAGTAGACCTATGCTGGCCAGTAGTGAAACGAAGTGTCATCTTCAAACTGGCTTTTCTCCAAATTCTTCCCTGTTCACTTAGTAGCATTTAACCATCTTTAGTAACCACCAAAAACTTCTGAGTAACAGAGACATAAGGCCAGTTTGGGTGATAAAGTAGCTAATTGCATCTCCAGATGTTCCATAACTCTCCCTTCTTGGTCTTTCCTCTGTCTACGAGTGAGTTGTTTTATAGCCCTTATCCTGACCAACTGATTAGGTCTCCAAATGCCATGCCAGTCTTCCTGCCCTGGAACTTATGCATGCAGATGGCAATTGTGTGTGTAAATGGAGTAGATAGTAAAACTGGTTGATTTGTTTTTTATCAGAAATTTTGAGAAAAAAATTGCTTTAAAAAATCCTGCAATGTATTTTCAAAGCAAAACTGGATCATTTAGAATAAAACAAAATGACTACAGTAATGGTGGGGGGCAATAGCTTCGATCATTTAAACATTTTTACAGAAAGATTTCTGAGACCACACTGCGGATTTTGTTAGTCACACAAGTTGCATCAGCTCCCTTATCCACCTTTTATTTGTAGATGCTTCTCTCCATCTTGGAGGGTTGAGTTGCAAAGTACACTGGCGTCCTAGTATGAACTGGCTACCCATCAGAAGAGATCATGCCTAACACTGAGGTTTCACAAAGCATTTACGTTCCATGCAGTCCATTGACTGGTGAGCTGTGCTCCGCTGTCTCGTGAATTTGTGTTTGGCTGTATTAATGGCGACGGATTCTCTTGTGACAGTAATGCAATGTCACCGCTCCACATTAGATCTATTTTTCTTCTTTAAATAGGCCCTAGATTGCTTTTGAGAGGCTGTCGCCAGGCTCGGTCGGCAGTGCCAATCAACTCGATTGTGTTCAGATCAGGTCACGGCCTGCTTTTGAGTGCTCAACTGAATGGGCGGCATTCCCCTCTCCCTGGCTTTCCGCATCTCAGGTGGTCGCAGAAGCTAAGCCCTGACCCAGGTAAGCACATTAAAATTCATGAATGTTTAATTAACGTTAGCAGGCATTAATGACTGTTGAGCTCTTTTGTCAGACTAGGAATTGAAACTTTTGATGCCTCCCCGTTTACATTTATCAGGCGTTTCAAGTATGTTCCCCTGCCAGGGCTTCTGTCCATCTTTTTGTGTCAGGCTGAGAAGTGATCCTCTTTCTGCAGAATGTCAGGGCCCTGGCCCAAGTGCCTGTCCTGAACACTTGTTCCGCAGAGACAACTGAGATATTACTGTTCAGGAGCCTGGGCACTTAGGATTGTCTAAAGAGCTTCAGAGCCATACTGAACACCCACAGGGGAAAGCAAAACACTGTTGAAACGGATCTTTAATGACCCACAGCTGGGCGGATATTACCGGTAACAGTGAGAATTCAGAAACCAATATACTTAATGCACAGAAATTTATTTGAGAAAGAATCACACAAGCAGTTAGGGTTACACAGTACACATTTTTCCTATAAGTCTCAAGCATAAACCCTGAGTAACAAGGTTAGCTCTATTTAGTATCCTGATTGGTAAACAAAGCAGGTATATCTAACAGTTCTAAATGGGGACTTCTTCTCTTCTTCCCCTTTTCAGGTATTTGGTCTGTCAAGTGTCCCCCCAGGCAGTGTCTAGGTCACCTGAGCCCTCTGGTTCTAGAATCCTGCAAATGTCCCTCGCAGCAGAGCCTAGGTTGCCCCAAGCCCTCTGTCTCACAGCATCTTCAGATGTTAATTGGCGAACAAACTAATTTACTTTGCTTCGCATTTATACCTTTTATTCTCAAAGGAGTCACATGTCCAGAAATATACCAAACTCATGCTTGCCACATTTATTCATATCAGTCATAGCAATTCATAATAATTTGTCACCGGCCCAACCACCAGCCATATTAGTTGCAGAGCTGTCTGTGGGCAGGAGTTTCCCCAGGCAGGTAAAGCACTGTCTTTTCGTCTTTTTTGCATTGCTTAAGATTGTGTCATGTTGCTCTGCAGGCATGGGAGATAAGAACGGAGGCTCCCCCTTGCTACTGGGCACCCAGATATACTTGGTGTCTCAGGATTCCTGGAAGTTGGGAGTTAAGCACCTAAATACCTTTGAGGATCTATGCCAAAGTGCCATTGGGGATGCAACATTTGAAGGGGCAGAGAGGAGACAGAAGCATGGCTCCATACTACGCAATATATTACAACTGGCTGAAACTTTTCATCTGAAAATTTTATTTTGACCTAAAATGGCCTTTATTTGAAATGGAAAATGTTTCATGAAAAGTATTTTAGTTTTCTGAAATTTTCTGGCATATTATTGAAACCAAAACTTTGAAGTATTTTCAGTTTTGTTTTTTCCCTTTTCTCCCCCATCCCTCCCTTTCTTATGTTTTGTCACTGAATGCAAGAGAATGAATGTGTACGCTTGATTTTTTTCCTGCTTTTGAATCTTTTGTTTCCCTTTTGCCACTTTTGTAACTTTTGAAAACTTCTTCCCCTTTAAAAAAGTTGAAGTGGCAAAAGAAAAAATTCATCTTTGTAACTCTGCTACTCTGTAACTTCTCCAAACTGGGTGAAGGTTTGAAAAGTTACCTAGCAGCAAAAGGAAAAAGGGACAAAATGAAAATGATACAAGTGTCTATCTTTTAAAAAGAAAATAAATTAAATACAATTTTTTAAAACAATAATTAAAAGCCACCCTGGACATCATTTATTTTATTGCATTTAGTTGAAAAATAAAGGGGAAGACTGGAGGAAAAATGAATCTTCAAAAATGATGGGGCTGTGGGGGAAGGCAGGGCCAGATCCTTTGACTTTTTTAGGGGGGAAAATATCCAGTTTCTAACCCTGTGAAATAGGGAAACAACGTCAAACTTTTTTTTGCAAAATTGATTTTTAAAGAGAGAGAGAGATAATGAGTCTGCTCTACAGCCTTAGCTAACAGCTCCAGAGGCCCCAGGTTTGATCCCACCCGCCGACGACCAGGGACCTCTGAAGCATAGTGCATGAGCCTCTACCGCATGAGCGAAAAGCCAACTGATTGCTAGCTCATTTTCTCTCTCTCTCGAAGTGGTCTCGATGCCACTAGATGGGACAGAACACCACCCCCAGAAGGTGTGTGGGTTACATAAGCAAGACTGGGAAGCCCCTCACAAACTTAGTGATCGCTTGTAATTTTAACAGCTTCCAGTACCCCACAACCACACGGATGGCAATCAAAACATTTCATAACCATGGCCTGTGAGTACATTTTCTTGTATGAGCAGTCTCGTCATTTCAGCGCAGCCACTTGATCCATAATTTATGATGGAGCGAATGTTACCACCTGCAAGGAAGACAGATCCGAAACAACCATGGAAGCTGAGTCCCAGGCTTTGACAGAGAGGGAAGAATGCCTTGAGCTAGCCTTGACAGCAGAAATGTAGCCCTCACTGAGGAGGTGTGCTTTCTTTGCTGGGCTTATTCTTCCTTCGCTAGTCGGGGTGGGGGGGAAAGCTCTAAGTTTGTTCCTTGTGGTGTTGAGGAGTTGTAGCTGAATGGTGGAGGCAGTCCTCTGTAGCTCTTATCAAGTTTGTGTGCCTACATGCTGGCTATGCCAAGTAAGACCCTGTTTCCATTCCACTCTTGGGTGTGTCTTAAGGAGATTGACAGCTGTGATGGATTGCATGGGGTGTTTCTATTTGGATTACAGTCCATTAGAGAGGCGTGAAACCACCAGGCGGATTTCTATTGACAGGAGGCAGGGGGAAAGGATTCTTCAGTGAGTCTCCTCTGGAAAGGTCTATGAAATGACTGACCTCACCTTCCAGCCATGGAGAGCTCCCTCCGCGGCCTGTTGAAAGTGCTCATGGGCTGACTAATGTGGAATAGCTTGAGAGCAATGCGAAACGTTCCCTTTCCCTTGCCTCATGCTTTCAAACCTGCTCTAACAGTCACCAAAGTCCCTCTTTGGAGCAAGTGTTCAAAGTTTGCATTTTCGGAAGCAGCATCTCCCTCTTCCATGCCTCCATTTGGGAATGTATAATTTGAAACTTTTGAGTGCCTTAACATGAGCACCCAGAAATGGAGGCACCCCACATTCTGCTTATGACAGATGGGGCAATTTCCTGTAAAATCTTTGGGAGATCTAATTGAATTAAATTTAAATAGCTTTGGAGTTCACTGTATTAGAAATGCAAAGTTTAGGCATTATCGTGAGACCTTCTCTAGGGTGGGACACATGACCAATGTAAACCCTGAGAAGTACATGCCGGACAAGAAGGAACTTTTTGGTCAAAGTTGAGTGGATTTCCTATGAAATTCCTGGGTGGGTGGCGGGGGAGGTGAATATAAATTCCTACCTGTGGACCCAACATTAGGAAGCTACACCCTGAGGAGAGAACTATTGTCTGACTGATTTCCTTTTCCTGGTCTCTGCATATCAAAGACCACGCTATTCAAAGGAAAGATGATGCGTATGGGTTCTTGTTCTGAGCTGAGGCTCTTATGAACTTGTAACCACAGAAAAAAAAACCCTGTGTAGGATGTGAAGGATCCAGAGCCCTTGTTGGAGTTGGGGGCAATCTCTGATAAGCTTATTAGCATGTATGTAAATTCTTTTTTTTGTCTGTTTTCTCGATCATGCTTTTATGTTAAGAATAAATGTACTTGCTTAGGAAGAGCTGTGGGGTAACTTATAACTGTGGGCGATTACAACTGTTTATAGCCTCTGAGGAGAAAGCCAAGTGAAGGTGCAGGCCTGTTTAGGCAGTATGGCTTGCTGAGAAACTCACAGGCTAGGCAGGAAAACTGCAGCTTGGAAAACTCGTGGTCAGGAGGGAGAGAGAGACTTCTGTCCAAGAGTGGTGTCAGCTGGGGAGCCAGGAGCCTAGAGTGGGTGTCCTTACTGGATCATGGAAGAAGAATACGGGTGCCGCTGTCCTGAACAGTGACACTGCCTATCACAAATACTTATGACTTCTATGGCCTTCATTCCTATAGAATCTGAGCATCTCACAATCTGTAATGTATTCATTTTCAGAATACCCCTGTGAAGCAGGGCAGTGCTATTATCCCCATTTTACAGGTGGGGATCTGAGGCACAGAGAGGCTAAGTGATTTGCCCAAGCTCACACAGAAAGCCTAGCGCACAGAAGGGAATTGTCTCTCACTGCACTGGCTAGGATCCCAAACACTGGGCCATCTTCTCATACTTCTAAAAATGTGGCCTTTTCTGGCTTATTCATACTCACTTGGCAAATATTGGTAGATCTGGGGACAGATTTCCATCCACAATTCATTTTGTGGCTGCAAAAATGCAAGCACACATTACAGCCACCAAAATGGGGGCTGGGCCTAAATATATTTAATACAAAGCTGACTTTAAAAATACCAACAAACCAAGACCAGAAATAAAACTGACCTTGAAACCCAAGTGTTTAGCTCTGTAACTAACCCAAAGTTTTTGTTGCATGACTGAGTCTGTAAAGGTATAGAGTACAGGATATTCCTGATTGTGATGACAATAGAATTGTCTGTATATCCGTGTACTGACTGTCAAGTTGATGGAGCTACAATGCATCTGCATAATTAAACTCTGCAGAGGTATTATTTTCGAGCAAAAAAATGTAATGAAGGGGAAACAGTAAATGTTTGCGATTACAGATACAATTGTTTTGCACAAGTGCAGGATGGGCTGCTTTCCTGATGATAAAAACAATTTTTATTAAACTTCACATTGCCTTGCTAGCAGAGGATTACATTACCCAGCTATATTTTCCATTAATAAAATGGAGATATTTTAGTGCATTATTTTATTCTAATAAGCTATTGTAAGTAGCATTGCCGCTTCCATTAACAGTCATCCTTTTATTCATGGCTTTCTGTTGAGGCTGGAGTTGCGTTAAACATGCCATTTCTGAGAGGAGAATTGGAAAGGCACAGCAGCTTGGGAACAATGCAGGTTGCTTAAATCCATTTGTGTCTGTCTTGTTCCTTTGCATAAATCTGCACCACACCCTCTAGAGTTGAACTGTACATACAAACCAATTGCTACAGCACATCACTGGCTTCAGGGAATTGAATTAACTCTGTGGTAGGGTGGCTTAGAACAAAATAAGTTGCCAATCTTCCCCTATTTCTGGAATCTCTGTGTAGGCTGCAAAATGGTCTGCTAACTATCCCCTGTCTATTCACAGATAGATCCCCTTGTTTTGCAATTTCTGTACCAAGACCCCAGTTCAGCAAAGTATTAAAGCATCTGTTTAAATCCATCCTTGTCCAGTAAGTCACTTAAGTGCAGGATCATGTTTGTAAATCCCATTGCCCTTAATGGGATTTAAGCATGCACCCTAAATTAAGCCTAAGGATTTGGCTGAACAGGGAGGGACTGCAGAATAGGAGCTTAAGGGTCTGGTTGAAAGTCTATTGAAGTCGGTCGAAAGATTCCTGTTGGCTTTGGACAAGGCCTTATGTACTGGAAGCAGCCTTTCAGTGGCAGGTCTTAGTATTTTCTTCACCTGAACATAGCCATTCTATGAACAACATACCCTCATATCTCAGTGTCTGTACTTTGACCCATCAACCTTTTACCCCCAATCGGGGATATTGCAGATTATGTATTCCTTATACCACCGGATCTTAAACCGAACTTCACACCATTTGATAATCTGTACGTTCTTCCTTGATAACCAGAAACTTCTATGCTTAAACTCTGTACCGTTCACTTTTTTTTTTTAAACATCATCTTATTGAAAATTTTCTTCATCTGTTTATGCTAATGGCAGGTGCAAGTTAATCTTATCCTTGACAAGGTAGTCAGATAATTGACTGCAGCTGCAGGTAGGATCTGACAATGTCGGTTGATTTAGAGAATAGCTGGAATTTTCTCACTCAGTGATTTTCAAAATGCAGCACGCTGAGCCTGCTCTCCTACCGCGTGGCAAGGGGCACACGCAAATTCGTGAGGCTGTTAGCCCTTATGTTCAATCAGAGCGAGGCGTTCAAGGTCTGCTGGCGCTTTTAGAGCATGGGGCACACGCTCTGTACACAGGTGTCGATCACAAATAGGATGGCAGGAGCCCGAGTCAGAAATAAATGAAGTTGAAGTCAAAATGTATTATTCTTGTATCTGGGAGCTGCAGCCAACAGCTGTGTCCCTTTGTATCCAGAGTGCCAATTTAATTTGTTTTAAAAGATGATAAAGAAGGTGCAGGCAAAAAGTCAAACAAACAAAAAAAGACAAACCATTTTTGCTGAGTGAGTTCAGAGGAACACTGCTGCGTTGTTGTTAAATAAAACGCTTCCAAGCTCTCTTCGAACACTGGCATATCAGACAGAAGTGATTTAAAAGAGGATAGTTAAAAACAATACACACAAAAATAAGCTTTGAAAGTTACTTACTGCAGTGGTTCAAAACACTGCACAGACATTGATTAGTCTTCTCAAAGAAGAATGTACTGTGTGAGGAGTTGATAGAGAGGTTTGATTTAAAAAAATAAGCACTTAAAGTATGAATTCTGGCAGCTGAATAAGCCAAAAAAAAGAAAAAGTAACTTTATATTGAATTCAGGATTATTTGTTGAAATAGTGAGTGAATTTGGTAGCCCATGCTATGTTGACAGCTCTGCAGGGTAAAGTCCTCTCATTATTTCAAAAGGCATAGTACGGACCTAGTCTAAGTTCCCATTTGTCTTGTTCTGCTGAGTTTATTATTTGTATTAGAGAAGCAGCTACTGGTCCCTGCTGAGATTGAGACCCATTGTGCTAGGAGCTATACAAAATAGTAAAACAGTTCCAGCCCTAAAGAGTTTACCCTGACAGCAAGGATGATCCAGTGATTAGGGTACTAGCCTAGGACTTCAGAGACTGGAGTTCAGTTCCCTGCTCTGCTGCAGATTTCCTGTGTGCCCTTTGGCAAGTCACTTAGCCTTTCTGGGCCTCAGTTCCCAATCTGTAAAATGGTAGATAATAGCATTTCCCTGCCTTACGGGGTATTGTGAAGATAAATACATTGAAGGCCATATATATGTAACTTCTCTCTCTCCTTTTGGGAAATGGTGTTGGGGTTTTATTTATTTTCTTGGTTTGCCTTTTATTCTCCAAAGCTTTTGATACGACTCCTGTTAACCTTGTGTCATTTCGGCTGAATTCAATTGAACCATTCTTTTTTCAGTATTCACAGATCTGTATTGGTTCCTGTAACACAGCCACTAATAGATGATCCCTCCCCCCCCACCAAATTCAGGTCAGTCAGAAGGGAAGAAAACAATATATCCTTTTGAAATAAGGTATCGGAATGACATGCTGTAGATCTAAGCCTTCTCCTCAACACTGCCTTGCTTAGCGGGAGTTTCTTTCTATAAAACCTAAACCTAAAGCTCTGTTCTCATAATGGTGACTGCCTATTTCTGGGTGAAGAAGGCATTAAGATGAGATCTGCTGTAGTGCTGAAGAGGAGACCTTTGGATGTAAGATGATCCTGTAGGAGACAGTATTAGCATGAGTGTATCATGTGAGTCAGGTGTAGCCAATTATTTTTTGTCAAGGTCCAAATTTCTTGGTCAAGGTGTAGTCAAGGTCCAGACTCCAGAGAAAATAATAAAAAAACCAACAATAATGATAATAAGTACATAGAATGATTTTGGGGTCTGTTCAAAAGCATCTGGTGGTCCAGATTTGGCCCTGACCTGCCTATTGATGATCCCTGATGTGAGTTCAATATCATTATCCCCATTACACAGGTGAGGAAATGAGACACAGAGAGGTTAATGGATTTGCCCAAAGTAATATAAGGCTTGATCCAATGCCCACCGAACTCATGGAAAGATTTACATTGAATCAGGTCTGTCACAAATTAGTGGTGGAGTTGAGAATTCAGATCTCCTTACTCAAACCCAGCATTTTAACCAAAAGACCATACTTCCTTTTAAAATTATGGGTCTTCCTTTCATGTGTGCATAGGCAGAGAAATTTCATAATGGACAGCATGTGAAAAGTATACTCTTCAGCAGGATGTGGTATCCACACTTGATTAGTCATGTTATCATTAGTTGTCAGACCAATGCAATGTTTGGATGCTCAAGCTGAGCATGTATAACACTGGGTTGCTGCAGCTTCATTTCCTGCCCTGGCGATTGCCTTGGCTGGCTGTCAGACTTGTATGCCTGGGTTTTTGGGAAAGCAGAACTGCCACAGAATATGTGTTACTTCACATCATTTTGGAGCATTCCATTGCTGATGCGCGTTGTCTATAAATCATATTTATCTCAGGTGCCTATGCAGCACTTAGCCAAATTGCTCTGCCACTTACTGGTACTGGTGAAGTGGTGTGTGGGTGTTTGGGAGGGGGGGGTCAGACACTACTGGAATTCAGCAAAACTTGAACTTTAGAACAGCCTGCCATCCACAGTCACCGGGGTTATGTCTAGCCCCTTGTGACCTTTGCTTTCACCTTCATGGTAATTCACACTGTAGCAAGCCTCATGTTTTTCTGGCCACTCAGAGCAGACCAGTTGTACAATTTACATTGTAAACTCACCAGTTAAAGCAGCCAGAAGGAGAAACCTCTTGAGAAGGGGGAAAATCCCTCATCTTGAAATGAAAAGAAAATTAAAATGGGTTAACTTCTAAAATGGAAAAAGAAAAAAGATTTCTCGTTCATAGATTTTTCTTTAAGGCCAAAGGCCTTATTCTAATCTAGATTATAGTCTAGTCTGATCTGATGAATAAGAAGGGCTATAGCATTTCACCGCAGTGATTCCTCCATCCTGGTTGATTTCTACCTGGTGGTATAGAATTTACAAGAAGAGCATGAGTGGGTCTCTCTCTCCCCCTCATATTGTTGCCTCATATTAGCTGGCAACTGTTATTATTATAATTGCCTATTATAATAATAATCTAGAGTCCTTGTTAAACTAGAGCTGAGAGAGTGATGTACTGGACATATTTGAATGAGTTCAGCTTAGTTCTCCCTCATGCCAGGCCAGTGAGTGAGTAGAGGGGTGGAACCAGGGGTCCTATTCATCACCAACCAACTAACTGCTTAGAGGGTGGGTGTATGTGGATGGGGGAGTACCCAGACAGCCTGCATTCTGCATTGGATCCCAGATCTGGATACGCTTATTTCCCCCCCCTTCAGCTGAGTGAGACACAGGCATAAACTAGCCCTGAGTCAGCATGGCCCGGTATTAGGGCATCCAGCGAGTCTCCGTGAGTCTCATTCTGACAGTCGACTTTCTGTGTAAGAGAGTGCAGTGAGAGAAGTCTTGCCTACCTCGCAGTCAGGTGATATCTTTTTTAAGCAGATCACTGACGTGAGCGAAAGCTGATTCGCCTCCCCGCCCCAGAGCATTCAGTTCTCACCCTTCCATCAAGCTTTCTTTGTGGTGTGGGATTCGGATCTCAGCATGTTATCTGCTGTGCTGTAATTGTTCCTGTATGCTTGACGCTTCTTATGATTGTTGGAGTCCCTGGCACATTGCTAGCTGGTTCTTTCCTCCACCTTGACAGCCAGCATGGTTTTCACTCACTCTGTCTGGTGAGCACAGACAATTTGATTTTGTACTCCTGCTGAAACATCTGTGCGTTGAGCAGCCTTGTGTGACGGGCCAGGAAATAATACAGACTTGGAGTTGGGTTTTAATCAGGACCGACGGACGTGCTGATTTTACTAAGACAATGTCAAAACCTTTGTCTGCTGAAAGAGAATGAATATTCCAGCTCTTCTACCCACTGTGCACTGGCAAAGAGTTCTCCTCTTGTTTGCAGATAAGAGGAGAAACAGCAACATTTTCATTCCTCAAATATCACCCTGGCTTTGATCTTTTTCTGCTCAGCCATAAACATGTCAGAACATCCAGCTGGGGCTTTTGCTAGTGGAAAAGTAGTGTGTTCTCTTGTGTTCTTTAGGATCTTACCATGTGTTGGTGAAGACAAGTCAGTCGTAGTTTTAACATGTTAGCAGGTAGAGGGAAAAGCTAGGTTTCCTCATCTCTTGAGAGAGAGGATGTAATACATTAAACAGCCAGTTATTGGTGTTTCTTGATTTAAAAACTAAGAGAAGAGGGGTGGATTATTTTGGGGCAATTCTATGGCCTGTGTTATACATAGGGCCCTGTGTAAATCACGATTTCACAGGGGGCATGGGAATCGTGAAAATGCCCCCAAACAGGGTCTTTTTCCCCCTGAAATTGACTAAATTTAGTTATAAAATTAATTTCATGCAAACTCTATGGAATTTATGTATAATCTTTCTAAATAAATAAGATTGTCACACATAGTCTCCTTCCCCCACCCACAAACAACCAACCCAATCCAACAATAACCCTGGATCTATCGTCAGTTTTTCCTTCTCGTGGAAACATCCCAGGGGGCCCTGAACATTGACTAGCTGCTGAGGTCAAAGGGGGTAAAATTCAAATACTTCCCTAATTTTTTGCATGCTGCCTAAGATGTGTGTTGGCAAGAACTTTTGGAGAAGTCTGAGGTTTTGCTTCCTAGATGATGATGAGCTGGGAAGGGGTTTTTTTAGGCTGGCTGAGTTCCTGTTGAATTGCTCATCTAGTGCTCCCAAGATTTAGTGGTACACCTCTACCCCGATATAATGCTGTCCTCAGGAGCCAAAAAATCTTACCGCGTTATAGGTGAAACTGTGTTATATCAAACTTGCTTTGATCTGCCGGAGTGCGCAGCCCCGCCCCCCTGGAGCGCTGCTTTACCGTGTTACATCCAAATTCGTGTTATATTGGGGTAGAGGTGTATTGTTAAAGGTGTGGTGGTGTGCCTAGAGCTCTGGATAGGGGTCTTTTAAGTTATTTTAAATCTAAATACATAAAAAAAATTCTTCCATAGTTTGCACAGGGATGCTGCATACCTATGAAGGCAAGGGAGTTGTTCACAAGACCCACACTGTTAAGGTATTATCTGCACTATGAACAAGTTTGTGAACACCTGGGATAAAGTTACTGCTTGTCAGTGTTGCTATGCGCTACTAAACAGCTTCCTCCAGAGGTGGCTGCATTTTAGTGATCCTATGGATTGAGTGTTAAGTGCTTGGGATATAAAGGCCCCAGTTCATCATATCACTTGCGCATGTGCTTCCTTTCTTATTTACTTCAGTGGGACTCAAACAGGGGCGTTGCTGAATCTGAGCATATATTAATAGAAGACATTACTCGAATTTTGTGCTGCAGCTGCAAAAACATTAGTGAATTGACATTTCTATGACACTTTCATGCCTAGTTGCTACAAACTTAAGGAGTGCACTTTGTTTGAACTCTGCAGCTGTTCATAAAATTGTCCAATATCATTGAATTAAAAATATATGTACAGTGTGGTTTCATTGCATCCCTGGGATGCTCCAGGCTCTCTCTGCTGTGTTGTTTAGTACCTAATGCCTTTCAGTTATTTTTTGTGCAAATTTTGTTTAACTTAACTGGACAAGTTTACGATGTCAGTTTGGGAGGCTGCAGGGGCCAAAGCATTCTGAGCTGCTTCTGTGCAATAATCTAGAATAAGTAATTGAAAGCACTCAAGATGTGATGCAGATGGTTATCTTCTCGGTCGTTCTAAGACATACATGTACCCACACAGTGGCCTCTGTTGTAAATCACCATGCATCCACTCTTAATGCGTGGCGGTATCTGGAGTTATTTCCTTTACCCAGAGAGTGCTACTGTGACACTCGGGATACCACTGATAGGTAATTGTTGATTGGGCAATCACACTATGAATAAATGTGACATACCTCTCATTATGGTGCTGTCTAGAGGCCCCAGTCCTGAACAAGGACCCCATTGTGCTAGGAGCTGTCCTTGCCCTAAAGAGATTATCTAGGGCCCCAAGCCTGCTGCATATAGTGGGTGGGTGGACTGCTAACCTCATGTTTTGTACACCTTGCGAGGGCGGGTGAAAAGGGGCAATAGGTCAATACGATAGGCAGGTACGGTGAGCACAAGGTAACAGTGCTTAGACCTATGGTTCATCTAGATCCTCTCTCAAACAGAGGCCTGGGCCAGGTGCTTCAGAGGAAGGTGCAGGAAAATAAACTGCCCATACATAGGGAAAGTCACTTTTCTCCAACTTTAGAGGTTTTTAAGGCCTGGTTTGACAAAGCCTTGTCTGGGATGATTTAGTTGGTGTTGGTCCTGCTTTGAGCAGGGTATTGGACTAGATGACCTCCTGAGGTCTCTTCCAACCCTAATCTTCCATGATTCCTAACCTGAGAAGGTTATGAAATTCTCAGAGTTAAGACAATTATTAGAATTTAAGGCTAGAGCATTTAGTCTGACCTCCTATACATTACAGGTCACCAGCACCCACATACTAACCCAACCACCAAAATCAGACCAAAGTATCACGACCCACAAGAGACTGGGCTATTATGTGTCACAGGCAGAGAATAGGAGGGACCGAGGTATACTAGTGCCCAAGGTCCCGGCAACGGCAGGAAAACTATTTAGAGCTATCCAGATGATTCTGGTGAGTGACCCACACCTACATGCCCACAAGGTCACTACCAGTCTGACCTGGGGGAAAGTTCCTTCCCAAACCCACATATGGCGATGAGTTAGACCCTTAGCATGTGAGCAAGAACCCTCCAGCCACGCTCCTGAGACAGAAAATTCTTGGTGCCACCTCAGAGCACTGGCCCACCCTATCTAGTACCTCATCTTCAGTGGTGGCCAACTCTGATGCTTTGGAGGAAGCAAAAAAACCCTAGAGTATGTTGGGGGTGGAGTGGAATCCCTTCCCAACAGGTGGCAGGCTAAAGAAGAAAGATCTTTAGGTTTTTTGCTTTTCCATTTTTTTCCCCTTTTCTGTGGCAAAGATGGAAACTTGGGGAGGGAAGAAAAGGGGATAGTGACAAGGAAAAAGAACTTTTGGTTAAAAAAAATTGGCTAAAATGTTAAGTTCAGCTCTTTTTGAAAACTTTGCAATGAAAACCTTTTCAAAAAGTTTAAAAAACATTTTTTATTGTAAAGACAAAATTTAATAGTGTTTTTTTTAAGTAGTCTTTATTCCTTTGGTGTTGAATTAGGCTGTTTGAAGGCAAACCAAGCTCTTTGTGAGACAACAAAGAGCAGATGGGAAAACTCCACTGAACATTGTTTTGTCCAGCTGCTGGGCTCTAGAGCCTGTCCGCTAATGCTAGAAAACAAACTGCACAAAAAGAAACTGACCTGAACTTGGCAGAATGGACTTTGATATTGATTAATATGACAGAATTAGGTATATTAAACTAGAGACAAGAACAATGTGGAGCCAGTGGGTGATGGGGCACAAGACTGGGTGTCTGAGGAGCCGGGTTCTCCTTCCAGCCTCTGCCAAAAACTTTCATGTGGGCATGCCCGGCCTGGCAAGTAGCACCAAATGACCCCAACCCAGGCTAGGATCCCATTGTGCTAGAGATTGTCCATACACATAACAATATAGTTCCAGCCTATAAGTGCTTTGTCTAAACAGAGAAGATGGACAGAGTGTGGGAGATATAGTTTATTCATTTTACAGATAGGTATTATCATCCTCTCACATAGCACTTTGCATCCATAGATCCAGGGCCAGCATCAGCCAAGCAAGCTGGTGCTTGGGGTGGCAGCTTGTAGGAGGCGGCATTCCGCCCAATCCTAGGCCGCTTTTTTTTTTTGTTTTTGTTGTTCCGCTCCGGCCGCCCTGTGGGGGCAGCGGCGTGGAGGACGGGAGGGCCCTGCAGCAAGCCCGGCAGGGCAGTCCGCGTCCTTCCCTCCCAGCTGACTGGAGCGGTGCGGAGCCTCCCCATGGGAGGGTCCGCGGGGCAGCACCCCGCTGAAGCCCTGGCTGCCCCCCTTCTCTCTCTCCCCCTCCCTCCCTTAGCCGGAGCACAGAGTGTCCCTCTCTCCCCCCCTGTACCCTGGCTCTGGCCACGCTGGAGGGTTTTTATTTGAAACCCAACTGTTTCCCTGCAGTTTCTTCATACTCTGAACGAGGCTTGTCAGAATTTGATTTTTTTTAAAATAATTTAAATGGATAGTAGATGTTTAACATTTGTATTTATTTTTATAGCTTTACATTTTCAATGCTGCACAAAATTATGGGGCTTACACTCCCCCTCCCCCCCTCACTTCCTTCAATTTTAATCAATTTACATTTTCACAGCTGGGGGGAACTTATGGTGGGGGAGGTCAGCCAATAATTATTTAATGACTGTAGACTTTGAGCTTTGTAACCTTTAAACCACAAATTGTCAGCATCACATGTCAAAATACACAACGTAAATATCCTTCAATCAAACTCCAGTAAGTGCTAAAGTAGGATTTTCTTTACTTTGCTTATCTGTAGATTTCAATGAATTATCAGGGGAAATATTTTTTTATTGGTTTGTGCGTGTCTATTGAAATGGATGTTTAGCGACCTTTACCACTAAAAATCTAATCCTTTCAGACCTACTGTAAATGTTCAGTAGAGTGAAGACACAGCATCCTACACCGCTCTTCCTTTCAACTTAAATTCCTCTGCCCATTGCCACTTGATCTATTACCTTTACAAATCTAGACTTATGCTCTAGCTCAGTGTCAGCAAGAGCGCCGAAAGATTTACTTCTCTAGACCGTAACGCAAAATGAGTTATGCTGGAGCTGGTTCCCTTGGTAGCGGCAGCACATTTTACTACTGATTGTCAGAAATCATAAAAAAGAGAATATGTTGGCACTTTCTGTGCTGTTTGTGCTGGGATTTTTGTCCTGAATTAACCTCTACAAATATATTGCATGAGTAACTTTGGAGAAATTTGGTGCACTCGCAGGAGAAGCCCGCGAAAGAAATCAACTTGCTAGTAAAGCTTAAATAACAGACAGAGCAAATTAGAAACATTCATTCAAAGATTTACACATGACCCACCGTTCACTGTGTATCAGGCCTCTAACTATCTGCCTTGATCTAGAGAGAGTATGGGTCTGTTACTTGTCCCAGCATATGGGTTATGTAGGCATAATTCTAATAACTTAGATTTGCAGTAGCCAATTTCATTCTATAGGATCCCACTGCATCCTAAAAACAGGCCTTGATCCAAATGCTAATGAAGTCCTTGGGAAGACTCCCATTGCCTTAAAAGAGCTGTGGGTCTTGCTTTGCTCTCAAGGGCTACTCAGGTGCATACGGCTTTGCAGGTTGGCTTCTTGGGTAGAGTTGTTCAGTGCACTGGACTCAGTCAGGACTCCTGGATTCTATTATGGATCATTGGCAGAGTTCACTTTGTTATTTAAGGACTCTCTACCGTAGTTTATGCATATGTAAAAAAGAGAATACTGTTTATCCCTGTTTTACAGATATATAAAGATGTGAGTAGAGCTGATGTTTTGTTTTGTTTGTTTTTTGGTTAATTGACAGCTGAAAAAATTAGCTGAATGAAACATTTCATTTCGATTTTGAACTCTTAAATAATTTTTGGATTTTTTTTAATTGAAGGAAATTTCAAAATGAAAAGTCATTTTAAACCTAAACAATCTCAACATTGATTTTTTTTTTAATTCTGGTTTTTGGCAAAATTATTTTGGAAATCTGTCGTGATGTTCATCCTCTCCCCAGGGGAGCAACTATGTGTGCAGTGGAGTGTTTTTTGCTAGCATTTCAGTTTGGTTTTTTTTTTTTAAATGTATATTTTTAAAAATGTGCATTTCCCAATGACATAGGGGAAGGTAGGAGGGAGGTCCAGGAGGCCAAATTAAGCTGCTAGGTAACAGATCATACTCCAGGACCTCCATGACGGTATTCTCTGAAATGCTTTCAGTTTCATGTGCAGGACCAGGGGAGTCAGAACTGCACGGTCTCAGTGCATGGATAAGATGATGGTGTTCGGAGGTGGGATTTTGGTTATTAGGAACTGGGGAATCTTTTGGGAAAGAAGGAGTCTATGCAGGAAGGATGAGCTCTAGCTAAACCAAACTGGAACCAAATTGCTGGCCTGTAAATTTATAAAGGTCCTAGAGGAGTTTTTAAACTAGGGGCTGAGGGAAAGCCAATAGGTGTGAAGGAGCACACAGTTCAGACAGAGTTGTCCCTTAGGGGGATTCTTCATATCCTAGTAAAGAGTAGAGGATAGAAGTTGATAAAGTACAGGTAGGAAGTGAACAGAAACAAATGATAGAGTCCCATTCAAATTACATCACATGAAGGCAGGCAACTAAATATTGACAAATTTGATAAGAACTTCTATACAAATGCTAGAAGTCTAAATACTAAGATGGGTGAACTTGAGTACCTGGTATTAAGTGAGGATATTGATATAATAGGCATCTCAGAAACTTGGTGGAATGATGATAATCAATGGGGACAAAATATATAGAAATGACCGACTAGGTCACGCTGGTGAGGGAGTGACTGTGAAAGAAAGCATTGAGTCAAATATAGTAAAAATTGTAAAAGAATCAAACTGTACCATAGAATCTGTAGGGATAGAAATTCAATGAATAATAAGAATATAGCAGTTGGAATATACTACAGACAACCTGATTAGGATGGTGATGCAGATTAGAGAGTTACAAAAACAGAAAACTCACTAATGGTGGATTTCAACTATCCCCCTATTGACTGGGTACATGTCATCTCAGAACAGGCTGCAGAGATAAAATTTCTAAACACCATGTTACAGGGTCAGGCCAGATGGCTACAGGAGAGTGTTCCTTTTGAGCACTGGGACATGGGCGAGCGCTAGCTCACCCACTACTGAAAGCCCCTCCTCCAGCTTAGGGAGGGGCTACTAAACCCGGAACCCAACTGAGTTCGGGGCACAACAAAGGCAACAGGAACGGGCGTGGGGGTCAAAAGGACAAAACTAAGGAACCGGAAGGGGACACCGAGCAGAGAACCCTAGGTAGCGCCCACTGCTCCTCGAAAACATTGAGAGAGCCAGCGGACGCTGCCCAGAGGAACTCTGCCTGGATACGTGAACGGATGAAAGAAAGAAAAACGGCCCCACAGTCGCAGCCCCTCTCCCCCGCCAACCTCCTCTCCCTGGTGTTATGAATGGCCACATTGGCCATGGCTAGGAGGAGGTCCCGCAACTTTGTGAGGCCTTGGAGCGGGTGTGCGTAAAGAAATAAGTGCGGGGAAAAGTGCAGCCAGAACCTCAATAAGAGGTTCCAGAGGAGCTGGAAGAGGGGCTGCAGCCTGGCGTACTGAAGGTATGCGTGCGCCATGGTCTCTCTCACACCACAGAAGGGACAGGCTTCAAGGACAGTGGTAAATTGCGCCAAGTACACGCTCATGCTCACAGCTCCATGCAGGAGCTGCCAGCTGATATATCCAGCAGGCCGCGGGACTAAGGTGGAATAGAAACTGGCCCACCAGGGTTCCCCACCCTCCACTACTGGTAGAAGGTCCCGCCACTTGGTGTCTGGGTGGGACACGAGGGTGGGGTAATAAAGTGTGTGCAGCACGAGTGCGTACAGATGGTCCCTTGGCGCGGTTTGGAAACGAACCGGCTGCATGACATGCAGCCGGCTGGAGGTATTGGGGGGAAGACTGGGAAGGCTCACGGGGCAGGGGGCCAATGGAAAGATCCGGAGGGCCTGGAGTGAGGGGCGGGCGAGGCGCACCCTCTCACAGGACCCGCTCTAGGAAAAACCGAGCCACAGGAGGCAGGGCTGCCTCCACCTCCTGGAGTACGCGCCGGGGGGTCATAAGCGTGGAGAGCCCCATGCGCCGACCGAGCACTTGGGGATCCACCCAACCCCTCAGGTCGTAGTCCAGGAGGTATCTGATCTTGGTGACTCCCACCAGGACCAACCTCTGGCACACCAAGGAGGACTCCGCCACCTACACACGAAGATGGGGATTGTGTAACAGGGGCTCCGTGAGGAGATCTACCCCCTCGGTGGCCACAAAGGAGCTGGTTGCTGAAAACAGCCTCCAGGCCCAGAGGTGGTCCTGGTAGAAGACCGGCAGCTTGGAGAGGTCTCGCGGAAGACCTCTCGGATGGAGAAAAAAAGAGCTGCTTGTCATATCAGAGCCCTCGCAGGCGGCGGAGGAAGGCATGCACCAATATGCTACACACCGAGCCACCTGCACTATAAAGGAGTCTCTGCAGAGCATGGAAGCGGAAGACACGGACCTGCGTGCGCATGCACATCAGGCCCTGTCTGTCCTCCAGGGGGAGATGGAGAACCCCTGCAGAGACCCAGTGTAGTCCTGGCCAAAAAAACTCCAGAACCAACCTCTGGAGATTGGCCAGGTACACCAGGGGTGGGCACAGGGTGTTGAGTTGGTGCCAGAGCATGGACAGGACCAGTTGGTTGAGCACCAGTGCTCTTCCCCGAGGGAAAGGCACCAGAGCAGTCCTGTCCAGCTCTGCAACTGCCCAGTCATCCTGCCCTCTAAACCGTGCCCGTTCTCCGGCGGAGATGGATGCGTGGCAGAAAGATAAACGCCAAGATAGAGCAGCAGACCTGCGCTCCACCGAATGGCTTGAAGCGTGGGTGGGAGGGGGCTCACCTGCCACCCAGCTCCGACCACCAGGCCAAAGCTCTTGACCCAGTTGACCCAGGCAGAGGAGGCCACTGAATAAACAGCTTGACAAGCCTCCACTCGCACCAGGTCGTCCGGGTCCTGGACCACAAGGAACACATCGTTGGCGTACGCTGCCAGGACCAGCCGCACCTCCGGCTAACGGAGCACCGACCCCGTCAACCTCTTGCGAAGGAGACGAAGGAAGGGCTCAATGGCCAGAGTGTACAGCTGACCCGACAGCAGGCAACTTTGACACACTCCTCGCCCAAAGCTGACAGGTGTGGTCAGGGTCCAGTTGAGCTTGACCAAACACTCTGCGGAGGCGTACAGCACCTGGAGAAACCCCACAAACTGGGGTCTGAAACCGAATGCCCGCAGAGTGCCCAGGAGATACCCGTGGTCCATCCGGTCGAACGCCTTCTCCTGATCCAGGGACAGGAGGGTGAACGACAAACCATCCCTACACCCAAGTTCCAAGAGATCCCGGACCAGATAAAGATTGTCAAAGATGGTACGGCCCGAGATGGTGTAGGTCTGGTCTGGATGGACCACGTCCGCCAGCATGGACCCTAACTGCAGTGAGATAGCCTTCACCATGACCTTATAGTCCGTGCTGAGGAGTGAGATGGGACGCCAATTCCGGAGATCGTGGAGGTCCCCCTTCTTCGGCCCTAAGGCGAGCACTGCTCGCCTGCACGAAAGAGGGAGGACCCCGCTCTCCAAGGACTCTGGGCCAGGGCAAGGTCTGGGCCGAGGACATCCCAGAACATGCGGTAGAACTCCACGGTCAGCCCGTCCATGCCCGGAGATTTATTGGTGGGCATGAGATGGAGGGCTTCCAAGAATTTGGAATTTGGACAGAGTGAGAGGCAGCTCCAGCCGGTCCTGGTCGCCCATGCTGACCGTCGGGAGTCTGTCCGAAAGCACTCTGCAGGCATCGGCGTCGGTTGGATCCGGGGAGAAAAGACCAGCGTAGAAGACCCTGGCCCTCTCACGCATCTCCGTGAAGGGGGTGCCGTCCTCTGCCAAGAGGAAGAGGATGTGATTTTTCGCCCCCCTCTTCTCCAGGGCGTAGAAGAAGCGGGAGCCATGATCCATCTCCCGCAGGAGATGGATGCGGGATCGTATGAAAGCACCTCGGGCCTGAAGATTGTCAAGGGTCCAGAGCTCCTCCCGCTTCTCCCAGTACACTCCACAGAGGGGTGGATCTCCAGGGCTGGTGGCCAGACGCCTCTCCAGCTCCAATACCTCCCGCTCCAGCTGCTCTGTCACCACATCCCTCCGCCGCATGGCACCCCGGGTATGGCTATGGCAGAAGAGCTGCGCGCGTACCTTCCCCACATCCCACCACCACCGCACTGAGGGAAAGGCATGCCTCTGTTCCTGCCAGGCCAGCCAAAACTCCCGGAAGGATGCCACAAATCCCACATCCTCCAGCAGGCTGTTATTGAAATGCCAATAGGCCGGCCTCTCCGAAGAAAGAGAGGCCGTCACGGCCACCAAGTGGTGGTCCAAGAACGGGGCCGGCTGAACGCGGGAGGAGTGGGCCTGCGAAAGATGACAGCGAGAGAAATAGATGCGATCCAACCGGGAGTGGCTTGACCGTTGTTCCTCTACCCGGACAAAAGTGAATGTAGTGTCATCGTCCGGGTGGTGGTCGTGCCAGACGTCCATCAGGGAATGATGGACTACGATCTCCCTGAGGACGTCTGCAGCGGCCGGGTTCAGCTCGATCCCCATGCGGTCCCGCTCCTCGAGGCTGCAGTTGAAGTCTCCGCCCAGGACCAGGCACTCGCGAGGATCCAAAGAACCAAGGAAGGCAGACGCCTGCTGAAAGAAGCATGCTTTCACCGGGCCAGACGCTGGAGTATAGACATTGACAAGATGCAATGTTAGCCTCTCCATCCGGACCTGGAGGTGCAGCAAGCGACCTGGCACTACCTCGTTAATCCCCAGCACCTCGGGCTGTAGGTGCGGGGAGAACAGGGTCACCACCCCGCCCTGACGGGCCGAAAGGTGGCTAAAGTAAACCCTGTCCCCCCCTTCAGCTGCCAGTTCGCTTCGGCAGCTGGATCCGTGTGGGTCTCCTGCAGGAAAATAACAGAGTACCCCCCTCCCCCGAAGGAAGGAGAGCACCTGGCACCCGCGGAAACCTGACCTACAGCTGCGGATGTTCAAAGTGGCAAAGATGGACGGCAACATAAGGAGGGCTGGGGATGATCCTCGCGGTCGGGGGTGCTAGCGGCGCCTGTCAGACACTGCTGCAAACCGTGACCAACCCCGAAAGCCAGCAGGGCATCACGGAAGCCGTGGGCCCGCTGGTAAGCCGCAGCATTCCGCTTCCCAGTCCCTTTGCTCTCCCCCATAATGGCCCTTATGGTCTGGAGAACAAGATGGAAATTGCCCCAGCACTGAAGAGCGAGATGCACTCTATTCGTGGAGCCACACGTGTCCTCCAAGAAAGAGTGCATCTCGCTCCTCTGTGTGGCAGGGACTGGGGTCACAGACCCCGGGGCGTCCCCCAATTGGACCCCCCTGCCAGCCCCATGGCCCAGCGAGACGGGCATGCAGGGATCAGAGCCCTGCCGTGGCACCCGTCTCTCCAGTACTGCGCCACCCGACACAACACTCAGCCCTTGGGACAATGGCAGAGGGAGAACTGCAGCCCCTGATGGGCCAGAAGAGGGAAAAACAAAAACCGCCTCTCGGGGGCCACCATAAAAAGAAAATGAGGCAGCCCCGGGGGTGACAGCAACAGCATGGGGGAAGGAAAAGAGGTTAAGGACAGGAACAAGGGCTGGAACAGTGTCAGGGACAGGACACAGATCTAGGACGGGAGCAGGGTTGGGGCAGGGACTGGGGACATAATCTAGGGCCCGAGTGGCAGAGCCATTGGGGCACGGTGCCTCTCAACCCGACACAGTAGTTAAAGGGGCAGTAAGGGAGTGGGGTGCCTCCACAGCGCTAGGTGTCTGAAATACAAATGCCCGTTTGCTGCCGCTATGTTCTCTGGATGGTTAGAGGGCAGCGCAAACTGCTGGGCCGGGGAGCAGAGAACAGAGCCAGAAGGCAGGTGGAGGGGGCAGTGGTGGAGCGGATGGACTAGGGGGAGGGCTCCAGGCCACTCCCACAGCAAAGGCACCTACCACCACAAAAGCAAGGATGTTACAAACCCCCTCCACAAAACAAGGCCTCCTCTACTCCCTCCTCAGCTCCAGCAGCAGTAACAGGCTCTCCAGCAAGGGCAGCAGCAACCCAGCCAGGGAGGCCCCAAAAATGATGGAAACAGCGGGGCCTCGCACTCCCCTCTGAGGGTCACACCAGCAGGGTCCTCCCCACAGCAGCAGCAGCTGGGGGGGTGGCAGTTGGCCAGCAGAACAACCTCAAAAGAGTGGAAGGCAGGTATCTCAGCCCTCAGAACAAACAGATCCCTTTTCCCTGGGTAAGGTAACAGTAGGGTTACCATACGTCCTCTCTTTCCTGGACATGTCCAGCTTTTCGGCACTCAAACCCCCGTCCGGGGGGAATTGCCAAAAAGCCGAACATGTCCGGGAAAATGGCGGCTCTGCTCCTCCCCTGACTCTTCAGCTCTGTTTAAGAGCCGGGCTGCCCAAGCGCTACTGGCTTCGGGCAGCCCCCATGCCTCCGGACCCTGCGCCGCCGGAGCCCGGGAGGGGAAGTGCACGGTTGGGGGTGCAGGGTCCGGAGGCAAGTGGGCTGCCCGAAGCCCAAGTGCTACCAGCTTCACGGTTTGCCGGGCAGCCTCCAGACCCTGCGCCCCCTCCTGGGCGCTTCCCCTCCCGGGCTCCAGCTGCGCTGGGGAAGCGCTGGCCAGGGGCGCAGGGTGTGGGGGCTGCCCGGCAAACCGTGAAGCCGGTAGCGCTCGGGCAGCCCTTTCCACGTGGCTGGGAGTGGGAGGGAGGAGGGGGCGGAGTTAGGGCGGGGAAGGGTGGGGGTGTGGTTGGGAGTGGGGAAATGGGCAGGGCCAGGGCCCGTAAAGGGTCCTCTTTTTTTATTTGTTAGATATGGTAACCCTAGGTAATAGGGGCAGTTCCAGAACAAGCAGGAACTTGCTGGAACCAACTAAGGCAGGCAGGCTAATTAGAACACCTGGAGCCAATTAAGAAGAAACTGCTAGAATCAATTAGGACAGGCTGGCTAATCAGGGCACCTGAGTTAAAAAGGACCTCACTTCAGTTTGTAGTGTGCATGTGAGGAGCTGGGAGCAAGAGGCGTGAGGAGCTGGGAGCAAGAGGCACTAGGAGTTGAGAGTGAGAAGACATATTGTTGGAAGACTGAGGAGTACAAGCATTGTTAGACATCAGGAGAAAGGTCTTGTGTTGGGAGAAGGCCATGGGGAAATAGCCCAGGGAATTGTAGCTGTCATGCAGCTGTACCAGGAGGCACTCTAAACAGCTGCAGTCCAGAGGCCCTGGGCTGGAACCCGGAGTAGAGGGCAGGCCTGGGTTCCCTCCAAACCTCCCAACTCCTAATCAGACGCAGGAGGAATTGACCTAGACTGTGGCTTCAACTAGAGGGGAAGGTCTCAGGGGTGTTTCCTGACCCACATAGTGAATTTCTGAGTGAGCAAATCCGCCAATAAGCGCAGGACCCACCAAGGTAGAGGAGGAACTTTGTCACAACCACTAATGCCTGCTTCTTGGAACATCTGGTCCTGGAACCCACAGGAGGAGAGGCAATTCTTGATTTAGTTCTAAGTAGCGCACAGGATCTGTACCAAGAGGTGAGCATAGTCAGAACAGTGGCTGTAATGTAATTACATTTAACATTCTTGTAGGGGGGAAATACCAAAGGAACCCACCACAGTAGCATTTAACTTCAAAAAAGCGTACTACACAAAAATGAGGAAGCTAGTTAAACAGAAATTAAAAGGAACAGTCACAAGAGTGAAATTCCTGCAAGCTGCATGGAAACTTGAAAAGCACCACAATAGAGGCTAAAACTAAATACAGTAAGCGGAGCAAAAAAACGCCACTAAGGCTAAACAACAGAGTAAAAGAAGGGGTTAGAGACAAAAATAAATCTTTTTAAAATTTGGAAGTAAAATTCTATTGAGGAAGTAGACAGGAAACTGGGCTAGATAGACCGTTGGTCTGACCTGGTATGGCCGTTCTTATGTTACGCACTGCTCTGAGCTTCTGCATTTAGAACAGATGGTGGTGAGGTTTGTGTGGGAGTGGCTGCCAAGAAAACTCTTAAAATAAAACTTGTATAGCCCTCTTCATCTTCAAAGCACTTTACAGACATTAGCTAGCTAGCCCTGAGCGGGCAGGAAGCATTGTCCTTGTTTTATACACAGAGAAATTGAGGTACAGAGGTGAAGTGTTTGTCTAGCGCAGGGGTAGGCAACCTATGGCATGCATGCCGAAGGCGGCATGCGAGCTGATTTTCAGTGGCACTCACACTGCCTGGGTCCCGGCCACTGGTCCGGGGGGCTCTGCATTTTAAATTTAATTTTAAATGAAGCTTCTTAAACATTTAAAAAATCTTATTTACTTTATATACAACAATAGTTTAGTTATATATTATAGACTTATAGAAAGAGACCTAAAAACGTTAAAATGTATTACCGGCACGTGAAACCTTAAATTAGAGTGAATAAATGAAGACTTGGCACACCGCTTCTGAAAGGTTGCCGACCTGTGGTCTAGCGTTCTCCCGCAACCCAGTGGGAGTAGAGAGCTAGGATCTGTACCTGGAAGCTTCTGGCTTCCACAGACTTAAGCCGACGGCTGTGAGACAATGTACCTTTTGAATGTAAATCCATTGCAGCCAACACAGGAAAAGACACCAAAACAGCCCAAGTGCCTTTTTATTTCCAGAAATGCAAATTAGATCTGCAGCAGAAATGGCCCTGAAAAATATTCTACAGAGAGAGAATGTTTGGGGACAGTCCAAAATTCTCCTACAAGAATTAACAGCAAAGGATGTGTGTGGGTTAAAATAAATACACTTGTCCTTGCCTGCTCATCATTTACTTTTGAAATACGTATTGACTGTGACTCAGTGCTTGAATAATATACTTATAAAAGCTCATCCATCCTGTTTCTTTCTGGAATTATAAAGTATCATTTGAGGGCGAGTCCAAAAACCACAGAATCTGTGCAGGGTTTGGCCCTGGCAGATTTTGGCAGTAAATCCACAGACCGCTCACACATTCCCATTTTTCTCCACCTCTTCTTATAAGGCCCCGTGAAGAGCAGTAGAGGAAGCCTCTTCGCTATGCATGGGAATGCAGAGTGGGCATCCTGCTCTTAACCCTGTAGCCGGAGGGGTTTACATTGGTTCAGAAGCCTGTCAAAAGGATTTGACTTGAAGAGTCCAACCCTTTCTGAAGCTCTAACGAAATCAGGTCTAGATTTTTACCATGTTTATCAAAGGCAGTGGGATCCAGTGGCTAGGGCACAAAATTATGTGATTCAGGAGGTGTGGGCTTTCTTCCAGATTCTGCCGCTATGACCAGCTGTGTGACCTTGGGTGAGTCACTTCGCTGCTCTTTTCCCCCCTCACCTCTTGTCTATTAAAACTGCAATTTCTCCTGGGCAGGACAGTTTTTTATTGTGTTTGTACAGTACCTAGCATATTGCAGCCCCACTGCAGGAAAGCAATTAAGCACATGTATAACTTTAAGCTTAAATTGCATTAACTTCAGTAGGATTTAAGCACATGCTTAATCAAGCTTTCTGAATTAAGGATGCATTCTTGAGATGGGGCCCACTACCTGGTGTCGCAATAGAAATGATAATAGGATTTTTTTTTAAAACTTTTTATTTTGTCATTATTCACATGAATGAACTTTCCACACAAATATTTTGACCTGTCTGTTCCTTCTTGTGTTTGAGTCACCTCTTATATTAACTTGTATGTGTGTTTATTTTGTTCAAATCCCCCAAAGGGTAACCAGATATTATAAACTTGACTTGATCCTGATTATAAGGTTGTGTAAGGGGTCAGACTCACCCCTGCAGCGCCTCCTGCTGGTCATCTGGGGAATCAGCTCAGTCCAGCCCAGAGCACTGTCTTCAGGCCAGTGATCCACCTTGTCGTTCGCACTGGCGCCCTCCCCCTCCCGGTGCCCCCCCCAGGACCCCGGTGCCCCCTGCTCTGGGTGCTGCCCCCTGACAGTACCCACACACACTGGGTCTCCTCTCCCAAGGGAACCCCCACCCACTAACCCCACCTCACAATAAGGCTACTGCCAGTCACCATCTAGCCTCACACCCGGGGCAGACTGCAGTATCAGCCACTCATCACTGGCAGGGTTGGGACCTGCTGCCTTGGCCTACACCTGGGTTGCCCTCTCCAACCCCCAGTACCCCTTGGCCTAATACTAGGCTGTAGCCTGGGGCTTTCCAGGCTGGAGCACCCCAGCTCCTCAGCCTTTCCCCAGCCCCGCTCCACTCAGGTACCCTGTCTCCACTCCCTGCAGCCAGGCTCTTCTCTCTCTGAGTGCAGAGAAAGTCCTGCTTCCCACCCTCTTTATACAGGCCAGCTGGGCTCTGATTTGGGAAGTGACTGCAGCTGGTCCTCGCCCCAATCAGCCCATTAGCTGCTTCTCCCTGCAACAGCCTTCTCCCAGGGCTGTTCCAAACCCCTCAGGGCAGGAGCAGGTATCCACCCCACCACAGGTTGCCTATAATTGTTTTCATCTCTTACACTTTATTTCTCTATGCCACTAATGTTGGAGATCTCTCCTTTTACCAAAACGGGTTGTCACACATCTGGCTGCTAGTGGTAATCATTATTAGTGGATCCTTTCCCAAGACAATAATTTCCCTTGAACTGTAACCTAATAGTGCCACTGTGGGGTCTGTGGGTAACCTAACTTCTGCTATCTTAAATTCTGTTTTTTAATAACTCCAAGTCCCATAATGCCACACTCCATTTATCCTTCCCTTATAATTCTTTTCACACACTGCCTTTCTCAATAGGATCTTCTGGACTATTCCCTTTGTGAATCCATCCATCACTAACTTTTTGAAGATAAATTTTCCAGCTAAATGCCCCCCTTGGTGTTCTGGGAGAATACTGCAATGGCAGCTGAGACATTTGCTTTCAGAATTCAGTCTCTCCTGTTTTATTCAGATTTATGATAGCATGCTCATCAGTGACGGATGTACCTGCGGCAATGAAAGAATCACGGAGCTCAAGCAGAAACACATTCTTTCCAAGTAAATACCAGAAAGGTTTAGTGCTACAAGGACAAGGATGCAAATCATATTAAATCACAGCTAACTTGCAATATACAGTCACACTAGGAATAATGAGTGTAGATGCCCAAGGTAATCTACCAATATAAAGGATTTACAAAATGCTACTAGCAAATCAAAACTCAATTTCAGGTTTTGTGAAGCTTAAAGAATACAACAATTCAGAATGCAAAGTGTACTTTTTAGTAGGAAATGTTTAAGGACTTTGTTTGGAGGGATATGAATAGGTTTGGGAACTTACTCGAAAAACTAGTTAGAGCTGGTTGAAAAATGAAACGCAAGTATTGGGAAACTTTGAAATTTTGAAGGGTCTGAAATAGACCTATTTTCTCTTTTGGGTTTGAATTTGTTTTGTGAATTTTTTGGGGCTCTTTTTTTTTTATTATCCAAAATTTATCAAAAGCACAGTAAAAATGTTAGAGCCTGGGTTTTTGGTAAAGGAACAATTTCAATTAAAAATTGGGGGGGGGGGGGGGGAGAGGGGAAGGGGAGGGACAGGCAGGCAGGCAATCTTTTAGTGCAAAAATGACAGCCAGCAATTTGTAATGAAAAAAATTGTTTTAGGGGGAAAATGTCCATTTTCAATGAAAAAAATATTTTAAAGTATTTGAACCAGTGCTATCAAGAGTAGGGTTCATTTCTGAAAATCAAAATAAAGCTAAGCCAGATTTCATGGCTTTAGCAAAGCCAAGCACATGTGAGCAGTTGCTGTAGAGATGGGATAGCAGTTGAGCTGGGCAGTAAATGGTTATCCTGTCCCATGAGAATGTTTGAGATTTCAAATTTTTTTCCTATCCTGAATTGTGATGAAAACTCAAAATCCCAATTTTTTGTGACGTAAGAAACTGGGGAAAAAAATCAGTTTCTCAATCAAATGTTTTATTTCAATTTTTTCTTTAACCTTTTTAAGTGTACGTTAAATTATTTTTTTGCAATGAGAAGTTGTTTCTCAATGAAAAAAAACAGACGTCTTTTTGAAACTATCAAAATGGAATATTTTGACAATTTAAAAACTTTTTCACCCTTTTGGGAAATTCATCCAATGTGGCCCTTTCCTGCAAACAGTTTAGGGTTTGACTAATAGGCATTTTTTGGCACAAAAAAGTTGCATCAAAAAATTCCCAACCAGCTCTTGTCCCTCTTTCGTTACCATATAATGTTTAAGGTTACTTTGATCCATCAATGCTGCCATGTTTGTTTAATATTAATAGTCTAATTGAGATGTATGTGTATCTATTTTTAAATACAGCTTCCTTAACTGCCCAATCCCAAAGCTGACTCTTATTTTTTGGTTTTGTTTTTTTGTTCTGGGATCCAGTTCAAAATTGCCCTTTGTGAACTTGCTTCAATGATTTCATCTCATTATTATGACTATTATTATTTATTAATTAGTTGTATCACTATAGCAGGTAGAGTCCCCAAGTAAGATCAGGGTTCCATTGTGATATAGCTGCTGTACACATAGTAGGAGGTGTTGGCTGTGTGTCACAGGGTGCAGCCCTCATCACCAGACTAGCGCCTCCCCGTGGTCATGCTGGAGACTAGCTTGAGGCCAATGCCTACATCCACGGTCTGCACACCGGCTCTCTGTTTCTGCTCCCACCTATGGCTCCTCTCTCAGCTCCAAGAACCGCAGTGTCCTCTTTGCGACTCAGCCCTCTGGCTAGGTCGCCATCCACTTACCCCCTTCCGGGGCATGGGGAGGATCTCTCTGTCCAATAGTCCTGCCACTTCCCCAAGGGTGAGTGGGGGGGATCTGGGCCTGCCCACTACTCCAGGCCCCAACCCAGGGACTCTTTAAATAGTACTCTCCTGCTGTTCCGCAGTCAATGCTGCTTTATTTCCCAGGGCCACTTCCCCATAGCCCCAGCACCTTTTTCGGCCTGATCTCGGCACTGGGTTGCTCAGTCCCAGAAGCCAGCCACTGCTCTGTCCAAGGTGCTTACACTTCTCTTAACTCTCCAGGGACACCATCCTTACTCCCTGGGATCTTAGCAGCAACTGAACTACTCTGCTCTGCAGCTCCATTTTTATATGCGTCTGCTGGGCCATGATTGGCTGTTTCTTGCAGCCCCTCTCCTATTGGTTGCTTCCTGCACAGCCTCTCCTGGGGCTCTGTTAACCCCTTTTCTGCCAGTGTGGGGTGGATGCCCCATCACACTGTCCCGAAGAGCTTATAGGCAAAAAGCACAAGACAGCCAAGGGGTGGGCTAAAGGATGGACTATTCTCCCCATTTTAGAGAGGGAGAACTGAGGCACGCTTCTTGAATGTCAGAGTACACCTGTGGAAGCCAGGAATTGAACCTAGACCTAGTCAAGTGCCTTGGACCCAACGTCATCTACCAGTGACTGTTCCTCTCTTTTCCTGCACCCAATCATACTGCTGCTGGCATGTGAGCCTGTATCCTTACATCTGCTGCTGCCTGGAAGCAGTTTTTCCGTCTCCCTCTCTCTCTGTCTCCTGGATCTGTTTCTGTTCAAGTCTCTGCAGAGAACATCTCTTTTCTTCATTGTCTAGACACCTCTTTCCTTCTTGGGGCTGTTACTTCTTGTTTAACACTGTACTACATTTTGGGATAGATCCGGTATGAAAGACAATACACAGAATAAAGTTTTCTATAGTGTAGTAGTGCCCGCTGGCTCACCTTTTCTAGCACCTGAAGTGATTCAAGGTGTTGAAAGAAGAAGAGTTGGCTGTGTTCTAATTCCCAGGTGCTTGTGCAAAACTATCACTTAAAGCTACCCACTCAGCCATATGTTTCTGTGGAAATGTTCTGTGACAGTCTTGCCATGCTCTAAAGGTCACTACAAGGATTTTACATTTGGCTTATCTGTTTACATTGAACGAAGCATCCCATGGTTTAAAATCTAATATTCCACCTGTCCTTTGTATTGCTCACTTTAGGAAGACAAAAGGAGATTACAATCACCAGGAGTGTCAGAGTAACATGACAAGAGCTGACATTTCTAGGTTGTCGAGCATCCCTAGTAATAGATGGTTCTGCAATAATTGTCACATCCCATCTTTGTCTCCTGAAATGAAGCTTGCTTTTGAATATGCTGTAGGGCTTTCCAAATTGCTGTACTTTAAGAACGGCTATCAGATTTTTTTTACCTTTGTGTGGGCACAGATGGGCTTCCATGTTCAGTGTGCTGTCATGGAAACAAAGTTTTCCATAATACAGTCAGGGATAAAACCCACAAATATGAGCTTGGTGTTTTTTGTTTCAGCTCAGAAACCGTCAATTGCACTTGTGCTTGCACAGGCAAATTACAAGAGGAAAATCCCACATTTTTAATTCGTTGTCATTCAGACGCAAACTTTGCATTGCTATTAATTTAGAGCAATTACCACTGGATTGAGAATTGGGTTCAAATCAGAAAACCACTTTGAATTAAGATAAACGGAATTAAGGTCACTTTAATTCAGAAGGAGAGTGTCCACACGGGGGGTTAATGCAGTTTAGCCCATCCAGTTTTAATTGACAGCTTTGGATTAATGTTCCTGAGTGTACCTGTATAGACAAACCATAAGTAAATATTTAATGTCCTTAAGATGTTTCAATGTAAATGGGTAAGACCTAGCAGGTGGATAATATGAATGAATGGGTGGGGAACTGGAGAGATGTGTACAATATTTAGCCACCTAAGAAAAGTAATGTCACTACTGCACTGCTTCTGAACTTGGAAGAAGTGTGGATCCACATATGAATGGAATGGTTTGGGTTTATCCCTGTTGGTGAAATTCACCCCTGTGCAAAGGGCTAATGCAAGGCAAATACACCATTTAAATCCCACTTTAATACTTATTTTGAAGGCTTAAGCAGGACTTACAGAGAGTGAGTGAAGTCTTCTGCACAGAAGTGAATACCAGATATGAAAGGCCAAACAAATACTAGATTTTTGAACATGTAGGAAGTTGGGATTTGGGTCCAAACTTTGTGTTTCTTTCTTCAGCTGGAATATTACATTTTACTGGTGATGCACAAAGTGTTTAAAATAATTGAAGTGCAATTTGTAAACACTCAACATTGGCAAAAAAGAGGGGGTGCTGATCCTTTCAAAGTCTCTGAAGGGATTTGGATGTCCAATTTCCATTTGTTTTAAAAGCCTCAGGTGGCTTTTAAAATCTCAACTAAGATGTTTTCAGAAACAGTCTCCCATATGGAAACAATATTGTGCTCCTAATCAACTGAAGAACAGAACGAGAAAGTGTGAGGGATGCCGCTGGGCAAACTGATATGCAGATAATTTGGGGAAAGAGTAATGAGTAGAGATAGATACATTATCAGTTAACTAATAAATCTGGCTCCATCTCTGTGGGCTCAGATAAGTTTCAGTCTCGTAGTTTATAATTCCATCAGGACCCAGAGATTGATTTATAGCCACCTACAGTCTATCCACTTGGAAAAGATTTAGGTAGGGATGATTTTGAATGGCACAAATAGGAGATTTAATCACCCAACTCCCATTGAGAAATCAACTGCCCTTGGTGCCATTGAAAATCTCCCTGTTAGATTTTCGAAGTGGCCAAGCAGAATTCACGGAGGCGTCTTTGTTGTGAGCCTTCGAACACTAGGTCAGCAGCAGGAGATGTCGGGATGCTGAGATTCAGGGTCCTTCTCCTTACTGGAGATTTTCTGATTGTGTTTTAGGGGCCCATAACATCTTTGAAAGCCTAGCAGCATGTTCAGCATTAATGGTTAGATTCTGTTTCCATTACAAAAACCTGCCTCCCAGAGATTTATAACAGCCTGTAGTAGTTTGGGGCCGTGGTTCGGCCCTCAGCGGGGCTGTGGGGTAGCCCACTGCCTCGCTACAGTCTGAAAAGAGCCCCGAGCCCCAATCAGGCTGGGGCAGTAATCAAACAGTCAATCAGCTGCCCAGGCCCTTAAGCCGGGGCTGGGTCTGGATTTGTAGCAGCCCAGGCCCTAGGTCAGGGTGGGGCAGCAAACAAATAGTTAGTCAGGTACCCAGCCTCTCTAAGCCATGGGAAACAGGGGGAGTCTGTTTCAAGGAGTGGGTGGCAGGGGGGACGCAGGCCCTCCCACTCCACTGCGTCCCAGCCCGGGGCCCTAGCAGCGACGGAAACTCGCTGCTGTCAGTGGGGATCCTGGCCGTAACACACTGACATCAGCTCTGGCAGTGCAGCAGCCAGACTGGGGTCGGCTGCCCCCGGGCTACTTCCGCACCCCCCCTCGTACGGTACCTGGGCCGTCTTAGTGTCGTCGGTGCTATCCACCAGCATGGGCTCCTCGGGGTAGGTAGCGAAGGGCAGGGTCGGCTCCTCCTCGGGGTACCTGGCACGGGGCAGTCTTGGCCAGTCCTCCTCGGGGTACCTGGCACGGGACAGACTTGGCCAGTCCTCCTCGGGGTACCTGGCGAGAGGTAGGCTGTTATGGGTGTAATAATGTGTTTTTTACTAACCTCTGTATCATGATCAGTGGAATTGGACTTAGAGGGCCAATGTTCCCTGGAGGGAGTGTTACTGACTGGTAAGTGGAATAGGGACACAGGGAGTTAGACTGGAGCCAATGCAGCACGTGGACAGAGCAGTGCACAGGATTTAATAAAGTTTTACTTGTTCAACTTAATCTGCATTTAGCTTCACACTTTGTGAATGAAACAACCTCGAAATGGCTAAAACTTAAAAAAATAAAATAAAACCAGAATGTGGCAGATACCCGTCAGGGAAAAATTCAGCTTCTCAAGTCTGGCAAAGTTATAAACAACTGAAAACCGGGTCTTACAATAGGAAGTGTCAGGCAACCTTAATAAAAGACAATACTATGAGCCCCGCTTATAGTATAAACCCATCATTAAGATGTGGATATGCCGTAGAATGAGTCACAGCATTATTATATTGCTGCTATCTTCCTCCTTCTCCCCCTACCCCCTCCATACTGTCTGTTCACTTCCCTATTTGCATCACGCCCTGACTTAGATGGTAAACTCTTTGAAGCAGGAACCATGTCGTTCTGTGTTTTCTATGAATAGTCTTGACAGAATTCGGTTTTTATAATTCTGCTGGATAATATCAATGTTTATTTTGAAGCCTTTTTTCCTTTTTTTATCTATTTAAATTTTCACAGTTGAGGGAAATTATGGGGGGAGTCGGACAATAATTATTTAACGACAGGGTAGACACTGAGATTTAGAAAGTTAAAGCTTTATAACCATTAAAACACAAATTGTCAACACCACATGTCAAAATATACAAAGTAAATATTCTTAAATGAAACTCTAAGGAGATCTCAAGCAGCATTTTTCTTACTTTGCCTCTTTGTAAATGTTGATGATTATTGATGGAATCATTTTTTTCATGTATGGTGAAATTGATTCTTACCAGGTTTTAGGGTAACAGCCGTGTTAGTCTGTATCCGTAAAAAGAACAGGAGTACTTGTGGCACCTTAGAGACTAACAAATTTATTAGAGCATAAGCTTTCATGGACTACAGCCCACTTCTTCGGCATCCGAAGAAGTGGGCTGTAGTCCACGAAAGCTTATGCTCTAATAAATTTGTTAGTCTCTAAGGTGCCACAAGTACTCCTGTTCTTGATTCTTACCTACATTTATCAATAAAAATCCAATCCTAGGAAGCACCAAGCACAGGTATGGAAGCCCTTAATGTGAAAAGAATGCAACATGGTGGATGGATTGGCTACATGCCCCAGTGCTGTTGAACACTGGGCTTGCTAAGAGTCACCTGGAGATCCACTTGCTCACTCTGGGTAGTGCTTCACTCCACAAATGGTCCCACTGTATTCATTGGGGCTACTTCAGGAATAAATTACTACTTTGCATGAGGAACGGTTTCACAATCTGGTCCTGAGTGTGGAGCACAGATGACAATCTGAAATCAGTTTGGAGACTCAGTGCTTTGTGCAGCATACATGCTGTTGGAGGCACTTAAAATACTGCTCATGTTCTAGAGAAGACACAAAGCCATCAGCAAAATAAGGCTTCCTCATTGAGAGGAGTTTTTGTCCCTCTTTACAAAATGCTGTTGGTGGCATTTGACTGCTGGGTAGGCGACTTGAATCCACCCTTTCATATAAACACGCACAGGATGTGCAATTTCAAATTTCTTCTTTTTCTTTCCAGCTGGGCATCCTCTGATGTCCCAAATGTGTCTTCTGTTGTGGTGTGATAGGATTGGTAAAATATACGTTTCCCACTTATTCAGAGGCCAAAGAATGTTGATTATGCCCATGCTTAAGCTGCCCACTGGCAGCCACCCAAATCTTAGCACCACTTCTGTCTGAGTGCTGTACTACTGCATTTCCAGTCATATGCTTCACATTTGTTCTCTGCTCTGTCAAACTCCCCTGTCCCTTCCTTTTAGTGAGACACTATCTGAATTCTCTCACCTTGCGCTGCCAGGATTCATTGGCAAAGGATCATTATGCTCCAGGCCGCAGGTTTCAAGCAACCGGCCAACACCTCTGTATGAATAACAAAACCAGAAAAATCTTTAAAGTGACTTTATTTCCTCCATGGCTATATTGTCTTATTGTTTAGTGACTTTTTCCACCTCTGCTGAGAACGCGTCTCCTCTGTCTTTTTGATATTGGGAACAAAGACTGAACCGTGGTGTTATGCAGAAAAATAATGCTGGCGAGTTGGCATTTTGGCATATTATTCCTCCTTGTGATTCCAAGTTACACCTTCTTAGCTTATATAGATCTGAAGATGGATTTTCCCTGTTGCTAATGTCACAAGCAAAAAGAAATGGGGAAGGAGGCACACCAGCAACCCTCCTCTTTTTTGATTAAAAATAAAATATTTTGATTTGATTTTGAAATGATTTTTGTTTTTTTTAGGGTGTTTCTTCCCCCCTTTCCTTTCTCTCCCCCTATCTCCCCGGGAAAAGGGGATAAAAGGAAGGAAGGAGGTAGAAATCCGAAAAACAATGACAACCAAAAATGTGTAATCTTGATCAAATCAATTGAAAATAATACAAATTTCAAATATGAAAATACAAATATGACATTTTTCATGGAAAATGTCATATTATTTGAGAAGTCATTGAAAAAACATTGACAGAAAATTTTCACTAGCTCTAATCTGGAGCAAATGCAACTGTTTTACAGTCACTTTTTCTGACCATCACCATATCTACCTACCTTCCCACCTGTTTAGCCCCCCGCCCCTATCATTGTATCTAAATGCTTTCCAGCAAGGCTGGAGTAGGCTTCATGGAGTCTTCACCTCTTCTCTTCCCATAGTTATGGCAAGCTCTTCTTGGCATGTTTCTGATCTCAGTTGGATCCTAGAAAAAACAAAAACAAATGTTTTGTGTAAAGAGCAACAGAGGGTCCTGTGGCACCTTTGAGACTAACAGAAGTATTGGGAGCATAAGCTTTTGTGGGTAAGAACCTCACTTCTTCAGATGCAAGTGATGTTTTGTGTGTGTGAGTTAAATTTTTCAAACTGGTTTGCCCGACGCTGCTCTCAAGTCTCTCTATTATTGTTGTCATTTTCTATCAGTGCCGTGTAGGGCCCAGTATAGCATGAAAAATGGGTGGCACTGGCTGGAGAGGAGGCAAACTTAGGGCAGTCAAGGGCTGATTTAAGCATTCCTACTCCCGCAGAGATGGAAGGGAGCCCCTTTGTAGAAAGTAAAGCTTCCCTCCCTGCTTCCCAGTAAAACCACAGTGGGAAGTTGGTGTCAGCTGGGTGTGTGGCTGACACGTGTTGTGAATAGTCTGTTTATGCATTCCAATAGTTTTTGAAGAAACGATCGGTCACATGAGGGTCCTCCTTTTCAGTTCCATGTTTGACTTCAAAGGAATGAAGCTTTCCTAGTGTGTCAAGAGCAGGGCCGGCTCCAGCATTTCTGTCGCCCCAAGCAAAAAAAAAAAAAAAAAGCTGCGATTGGCAGCGGCAGTTCAGCGGCAGGTCCTTCGCTCCCAGAGGGAGTGAGGGACCTGCAGCCCCTGAATTGCCACAGGTGCCGCCCCTCTCCCTTGGCCGCCCCAAGTACCTGCTTGTTAAGCTGGTGCCTGGAGCCGGCCCTGGTCAAGAGTTCTCCAATGGTGCCACTGAAAGTTGGTGCTTTAGCTACACATGAAAGATACTTGTCTGACTCGCATGAGAGCCCTTTTGATGCTCTTTCCCTTTGCTTGCCATCATACCTGCCATCCGCATCCCACGTGAGAGTCAATGCAGATCTCCCTCGAGACCATCATTCGTATAGGGCTGTTTTATTATATTTCCAGTGTCAGTGTTGCCTTGCAAATTGCATTTCTGCAGTATGCGGTGCCCCAGGAGATATCCCAGAGCTGAAGCTTGGTAAGTGAGACTGGCAAAATATTTCATGAAATCCAAGGGGATACTTGCTTTTCTGCAAGTCGTGTATATTTTTCAAGCTGCATCCCCTGGGGCCTTGATCTTCTTGCACAGAGATGTTTGGGGACAATGTGCCTTTTTGATGAGTACAGGTTCATTGATGTTTATCTTTGGTATTGCAGAGGCATAAAGGTAACACTTTTACCTCTACATTCCACAGAGTCGACTCTATAGCTATAGCAGCTGGGAGAGAGGATTTTTTTTGTTTTTATCGAATCAAGGTCTTTCTTTCAGTGATGCCCAAAAGTGCTGTATTAACAAAACCTGGAGAATAAAATCTTCCATTGATCTATAAAACAGACCCATTATGGGCAGTGCTGGTCTGAGCCTCCTTTGGTTGCCTCTTATCTATGCTAGATATTGATAGGCTCCGTTATCAAAGCATCTGAATGCTTCACAGTGCTTAATATATTTATCCTCCCAACACCCCCGTGAAGCAGGGCAGTGCTATTATCCCCTTTTCACAGAAAGGGAACTGAAACACAGAGAGACTAAATGTCACAAAAGACACTGTGGTGGAGCAGGAAACTGAACATAGGTTTTTCCTGAGTCCCAGGTTGGCACCGACTATCTTTCCCCTATACTATGTGCTTCTAGCTGCCTCTACAGATTTCTGCTGGGACGGCTGTATTGGTCAGGGTGTGATCCCTGACCAATATACCTGTGCCAGCAGATGTCCCTAGTGTAGATGCAGCCATACGGGCAAAACTGCATTTGTACTGGTATAGGCTGTTTCACTCATGGGTGGGGAAGGGGGCAGTACAAATATAGTATAGTGGTACAAAGTGCACTCTTGCCAGAATAAGCCGCCTCCACACTAGGAGCGCTTTGCTGGTATGATATATTGGTAAAGCGTTCCTAGTGTAGACATGGCCTGAAACAGAGGGTGACATAAGACCTGTCTATACTGCAATCACAGGATGTGATTGGAGCTTGTGTAGATGTCTCTGAGCTAGCTTTAATCTAGCGAGCTTAGGTACCATAGCAATGAAGCTGTGGCTAGCTTCCCAAATAATGACTCGGGGTTCTGGGCACGCTTGTAGAGCCCGTGCTGAAGTGTGCGCTGCTGCAGCTTGTCTGCCCTAGGACTCAAACGAGCTACATTAAAGCTAGCTTGGGTATGTCTATATGAGTTGTAGTCACATCATCCTATGATTGCAGTGTAGACATATCAGCCTTCACAATCTTTCAGTCTTTGACCCCTCTCTGCCAACCCAGGTTATGCATGAGTGGCACAGGTACTGGTGATTTTGGGGATGTAGATAACAGGTATCCACCAAGTTCTAAAGGGAGAACACTAAATTCCATTTTTTTGTAGGTCACTGGACAGCTGCACTTTTGGGGCTGTTTTCCAAAGTGGATAGCATTCAATAGTTCCCACTGAGAAAAAACAATAGAGGAGAATCCTTCCCCTGCCCTATTGTTTCGTGGAGTACTGAGCACTTTTTGACAAGTCTGGCCCTTATTTTGGTACCTAACTGGGAGCTGAGCTCTCTTTGCAAATCAGCCCTCAATTGTGGGTCCTGAGCACTTTTGAAAATCTGGTCCTTAGTCATTGATGATGTGGACTGGATGCGAAGGGGAGATCTGGATATAAAACATGCTTTTATTTGAATAATAATAATTAATAACAAAAAGGCACTGGATTGATAGCCTGGAGGGAGAGGAGTAGGAGCAGTGGTAGCTGAAGCTTTTGTATTTACACTCCCGGCAAGATGCCTAGGATGTTCTTTCCTAGATGCTCTTATAGGGCCTTGGTTCAGACTTTGGGAACCTGAATGTCTCCCATTGACTTCAGCAGACTTTGGATCAAGCCCTTAATGTCTGGGGGGAGGGAGAGAAAGATATAATGAAACAGGATCATGGCCAAATCTACCCAACAGCCTTGCTGAGATCCTTGGTAGAAGGGACTAAGTATCAGAGGGGTAGCTGTGTTAGTCTGTATCCACAAAAATGAGGAGTCCTGTGGCATCTTAAAGACTAACAGATTTATTTGGACATAAGCTTTCTTGGGTAAAAAACCCACTTCTTCAGATGCTAGAAGTGGGTTTTTTACCAGGGGCGGCTCTAGCTTTTTTGCCGCCCCAAGCACGGAAGGCAGGCTGCCTTCAGCGGCATGCCTACGGGAGGTCCCTGGTCCCATGGATTCTGCGCCAGGCCTGCGGGAGGTCCCCGGTCCCATGGCTTCGGTGTACCTGCCGAAGAATTGCCGACGAATCTGCGGGACCAGAGAACCTTCCGCAGGCATGCTGCCGAAGGTTGCCTGACTGCCGCCCTCGCAGGGACCGGCAGGATGCCCCCCGCGGCTTAATCTGTTAGTCTTTAAAGTGCCATCGAACTCCTCATTGTTTTGGTAAAAGGGTTTAAGGCACTGCAGAAAAGCATTGGATGGCACGAAAAGTTATTTTATGCTGTTGAATGTTACATCAATATTGGAGCATCAATTTTGATTCTCCCCTTTCATTGGGTTAACGTAATCAGACATTTCTAGGGGATTACAGTTAATATCTATATTAAGGGTATTTGATGTCGGAATATTGGACTTAAGGGAGTGTAAGGGGCTGGTAATTAAGGGCCCAGTTCTGTCACCCTTATTCACATGGAGCAGCACTTTATTCCTTGAACTGCCCCTTTGCAGTTGATGTGCCTTCGTGACCCTGAGTTCCCCAGCAGCAGAATCTGGCTGTTGGGAATTCGGGCTCCTGGGTCCTTTTATTGGCTATGATGCTGCCTTGCAATAAGACCTTGTGTGAGTAAGTTTAACTGGAAGTGCAAAAACATTTACCTGCTTCACAGAGATGGTGTGATGCTTACTGAATAGGTGCAAAGTACTGTGAGTTCCTGGCCAAAAAGTGCTATTCAGGCAGAAGTTTGTATCCTCCTAGTCTTGTTGTATTCTTTTGATGTCTGTGAAATTTCAGGAGAGTCAGAACAATACTTGCCAATTGTTGTACTTGTTAATAAAGGTATAAGAATTTATTTTCATAGTGCTTCGTTGACCCAGTCATTTATTTGAATGGTATTAGTATTATTTCTATTACTAAAGTGTTTTGAAACATCAACCAAGATCAGGGCTGCATTGCGATAGGTTCTGGACAAATACATATAACAGAGGTGGGCAAACTACAGCCCGGGGGTTGCATCTGGCCCTCCAGAGGTTTTAATTCAGCCCTCGAGCTCCTGCTTGGGAGTGGGGTCCGGGGCTTGTCCTGCTCCTGTGCTCCAGCCGGAGAGTGGGGTCAGGGGCTTGCCCCACTCCGCTCTGCTCCCAGAAGCAGCAGCACGTCCCCCTTCCAGCTCCTATGCACGGGGCCAGCGCAACCCATTAGGCGACCTAGGCTGTCGCCTATGGCGCTACAATTTTGGGGGCGGCAACCGTGGCGGTATTTCGGTGGCGGGACCTTCCGCCGCCTCTGTGGGGGGTGGCATTTCGGGGTGGGACTTGCCGCCTAGGGCAACAGAAAAGCTGGCGGCGCTCCTGCCTATGCGTAGGGGCAGCCAGGGGGCTTCGCACATGCCCCTGCCCCAAGGGCAGCCCCCGCAGCTCACATTGGCTAGGAACCTTTGCCAATGGGAGCTGTTGGGCGGTGCCTGCGGATGGGGCAGCGCACAGAGCCACCAGCTTGCACCTCCCCATAGGAGCTGGAGAGGGGACATGCTGCTGCTTCTGGGAGCTGCTTGAGGTAAGCGGTGCCCGGAGCCTGCCCCCATGACTCCCTCCCTGCCCCAGCCCTCTGCCCCAGTCATGACCCCCCCTTCCCACCAGCCAAACCCCTCAGCCCCAGCCCGGAGCACCCTCCTGCACCCCCAACCCCTCATCCCAAGCCCTACCCCAAAGCCTGGACCCCCAGCCGGAGCCCTCACCTCCACCCTACATCCCAATCCCCTGCCTCAGACCGGAGCCCCCTCCTGCACACTGAATTCCTCATTTCTGTCCCCACCCCAGTGCTGCATCCTCACCCCCTCCCACACTCCAACCCCCAATTTCATAAGCATTCATGGCCCACCATACAATTTCCATACCCAGATGTGGCCCTCGGGCCAAAAAATTTGCCCACCCCTGACATGGAAAGAGGGAGTCCCAGCCCTGGAGAGCTTAGTAGACAAAAGAAGTGGAAGAGAAACTGAAGCACAGAGAGGGACAATGGCAGGTCAGTGGCAAAGCTCTGAATATGACCCACAACTTCTGATTCTCAGTCTAGTGTCCTGTCCATTAGCTCATGTTACAGTGAAACAATCCTTGAGTCAAACAGTGACAACAGAGTGGTAAACTTCAAATTGTAAAACTTGCTCTATAATGTGCTTGGTGCAAAATAATTGATAGAGGCAGTTACAGAAAACAATTAATTTTGACTTTATTAGCGTATTAATGATCTCTCTTCGGCTTTTGCCTTTTGCTGTAGAGAGCAGAGTAATATTTAAATGATGTTGGCTGACCTTTTTTATTTAGCAGATAAAAGGTTATTAAAGTGCTTAAGAAGAATTACTATGTCTTTAGTTGACCTGATAATTGGTATCATTGTTGCCATAAAAGGATAATTGTGCTGGCTGACATTCAAACACACAGACTCTCTGTGTGTATGCGCACGTGCGTGTGTGTGTTTTCATATATTAGAAAGAAAGACACTGTGTGTGTGTGTGTGTGTGTGTGTGTATAAACCAGTGCCTAGATCAAACAAGGGTCAAGACACAAAGGGAAAGGAAAAGAGAATGTTTTTACTCTGTGAATTCGAAGGACATTTGGAATTATTCAAAACACTCTGTGCTGGTTATTAGCATTTCCCAGCTTCAGTGTCAACTCGTGTGTAAATCAGGAGTAAATCCATTGAAGTCAGTGGCATTTACACAGGTATAAAACTAGGGGCAAGAAGGACTAGGCTGCTGGACTGAGACTCTGGAGATCTAGTTCAATTCCCAGTTCAGCCATGGACTTCCTGCGTGACTTCAAGCAAGTCACTTAATCTACCCCATGTCTCAGTTCCCCATGGGTCAGAAATGGGGATAATACTTCCCTACCCCATGGGGTGGGGGGGGGAGTTGTAAAACACCATTAATGCTTGTGAGGTGCTCAGCTGGAATTCTGCAAGTCCCCAGAAAGCTAGACAGTAGAGAATCCAGCCTGTAGTCTCAAGGCAGTGGGGACTCCAAGGTCAAATAAGGCGCAATCCTGCAAGGTTTTGGTGAGGAGAAGAGTTGTGTTCCAAATGTGGGCTGTTACTAGGCTGTAATGCCTATTTCAAGTCTCTCTCAGAGCCCTGAATTGTGCAAATATTCATGCAAAATTTCAAATGCTACTTGAGCTTGTTTTGTTTTTAAAGCAATTAGGCCTTCAGTGTAGCGAACATGTGAGGCACTTCCTGATAATGCCAGGCAAGGCCATTGCAGTGATTAATGGATAAAATACCTGCAAGCCTGCGAGAAAGGGAGGTGTTTGTTAAAATCAATGTTGCTTTCGGTAAAATTATTTCCCGTAGAGATAAAAATGGCACAATCTTTGTGGAAGATAAGAGAGATGCTCACAGGAGACTGTCTGCTTCCGTGCATGTGTCTGCCTAATCATGTGTCCTCTGTATTCTTACTTTCCTGCTTTTGATTTTATTTTCTTCTCCTCTCATCCCTTAAAAAGAAAGACTAGAAAAAAAATTCCCGCTATTCATCTCTCTTTCTGAATTGCTTGCTTTCCTGAAAGCATGGTAGATCCCAGTCTGGAAGATCCAGAAAACAGACACTGATGAAAGCATTCACACATGTGCCGAACACATTAAGCATGTGTTTAGTATCTTTGAAGTCAATGGAATGACACGTGCTTGAATGCTTTGCTAGATCAGGGCCTAAAGCCAAGAATGGGCAAATAGGACAAACTTTCAGGCTTATCAGGCAGTTTCCTGAATAAGGGAATGAGCGGGGTACCTATCACCATGAAATCTAAGGTCTGTTTAGGACCTTATGTGACATATGCTTTGTTCTTGGTTTGTTTCAAGCCTCAGTTCATTTTGCGGCAGGAATGGTGACAAGTCCAGTGTCAGGAATTGGATATCATTCTCACTACCCTGTGTTCCCCCTGTAGTTTCAGATGGAATATGGTATTTTTCTTTGCTTCCTGCCCTAAACTACACACTATGTGTTTGCTCCAGAGTTGGCTGCATTTTGGTGATGAGTAAGTTGATTTTTTAATACATTTTTCAGGAAAGCTTCTTAAAAAAGTCACTCGGGGGGTGTATGAAAATCCATGTCCTATCCAGGTTCTCTTGTATTACTTGAATGCATTTTGGCATGGATATTGCTGGTCATGCCCTCCTGCTCTCTACCTTATTTGATATCTCATTCCACTTATGTCACATGACACTTGATTACAGTGTGGTTGCAAAGCAGAAAAGGAAAGAAGAAACCCCCCCACAAATTTAATCTGAGAGTCAGGCTAATGAACCTATGCAGGATTTGAACTGGTGATCTTGGAAAATACATTATAGTAGAAAAAATGTTAATTACCACTTTGTAGTGAACATGGATTTTACACAAAACTTAGTCCCTAGTGTAAACAGAGTCCAGTCATGTTGACCAGTTTCATCTGGTCATGATCCCACCAACTATCATTAACCACAGCTAGCAAACACCTTTTTAAACATGACTGTCCTTGTCCACGCTAAAGCAAAAACCTGTTTATCATGTTAATTAATCTATGATAGTTCAAAGCATTTTCTTATGTGATACATTTTCCCAGGGTTGATATGGCCATTGAGATAAAATTCACTATACCCAACTATAATAATAATAATCTCAGCTCTTGGGTAGTGCTTCTTAACCATAGATCTGGAAGAGATCTACAAAGGAAGGCAAGCATAATTATCCCTTTTTCTGCAGGTAGGGAAAGTGAAGCTCTGAGAGGGATAGTGGCTTGTCCCACATCATGCAGCCGGTGGAATGGAAGAATTTAGGATAGAACCCCCATCTTCTGACTCCCAATCCAGTTCTCTCTCTGCTGCATCATGTTGGCTCCCATTCGCAAGTGTCTGAGCCCTTCTTGTCATTGTATATGAACAGGAAGAAATCTGTATTTTTCAAGTATCCAGAATATTAAGTTGGCGCACGCAGTAGAAATTCTGCAGGTTTACCATATATCATGCTTATGGGCACATGCACGTATGATAAAAACTTACCAGTAACTCCAATTATAATTATGTAAAACATACCTTTTGAATTACTGCAATAAAGAAGAGAGACCGTAAGTATTATCCTTTCTGCCCTTTAGGCAGTGTCTTCAGAGCATCAATCTGTTTTACTGACCACAGATCCTTACTCTGTCAAGTGTCTATATTTGCAGTAGAGCGATAAATCTGTCCGTGGTTATAGTTCAGGTCCCCACCTACAATGGCGGTAATTAGCTTTTATGTTAGACAAGTCTCAAGGATAGTGCCATAATGGGGTTCTAGAGAGCAGTTGAGAAACTACGGAGCAAAGTGGGACATGATCTGGCTGATATTTTCTATGTTGATAAATCTTGCTTCGTTGTTTGACCCACATGTTGATAGATGGGCGAGAAATAAGAACATAACCTCTTTGACTTCTTGGAATTGAAAGAAATTTTCTTTTCTGGTCTCTTTTTTGCTTCGGTATTTGTTAGGTGACTCCCTCATTGAGAGTTATATCTCAGTAGTGAAATTCAAGGTAATTTGAATCCCACCCCCCATTTTAGTTGGCCCATTAGTTCCCCTGCCATTTCACTCTTGTAACACATATCTTCGTGTTGCAGATATAGTAACTGACTCTAAACCAAACCCTGTCCTCCGTATATTGATACGATAATATCAATCATGACAACAAAAATGTTGCAAGGGCTATTAAATCTCATGCTTCTGGGCTTAAGCCAATCTGCAACTATTAGAGATCAGGGTGAGACTTATTGGGGGTGGAGGCAGATTATTTGACATCAGCCAATGCTGTAGTTCTTACATCTGGGTCTGCCACTGTCCAAGCTGGTCTAAAAATATAGTTATGTCAATTAAGGGCGTGATTATTTTTGCTGATATAGCTGTACTAGTAAAAGCCCTGCTGTAAATGCATTTAGACCAGTATAATTGCATAATTTATTTCAGTTCAGTCATACTGGAATAATCACTTTTATATCTGTATAATTGTGTTAACCCTAGAGCAGACATGCCAAACCCGTTAAAAAAAAACACAGAAATTGGGATTGTTTTCGGATTAATTGACTTGTGAGTTGCTTGTTGGCTAGTTTTTGGCTTGTAGCTTGTTGCTTGTTGTAGCTTGTTGTTTCCTTTTTTTTTTTTGATTGGCTCCCAGTAAGCGGGGGCAAAGGGCAAGCAGGGGTAAGGGGGGGGAGAGAGTCAGGGGTGCACAACGGGCCCACCACAGTCCCAGGCTGCACGCCAGGGGGATCTAGTCACATAGAGTGTTGGGGATCTTAGGGATTGGCTTGTTTTGGCCTTGTTTTGAAATGGGATTAGCTTGATTTGTGGCTTATTGTAAAAGTTGGGGTGCTTATTTACCACATGAAAGTTGGCAACTGTGCCCTAGAGGGTGGGTTGCTGCTTTAACAACACCAGTATAGTTAAAGCAGCAACATGTGGATAAGCTCAGAGAGACAAAATACTAGATTATATGAACCTTGGGTTCAATAGCAATTCCTATGTTCCTATTAATAGCTTCCCAGCAGTTGCTTTCTTTGCATGTGAGTATTGGGAGTCCTGCTAATTTGGGACTGTGGCTTTTGCTTCCTGTTTTAAATGTTTATGGTGACAAAAGCACATCTGTACACTGTAGCCATTCCAAATGGAAGTCACAAAACTCTGCAAGCAGGAAATTCAGTTCTCTCCAATGAGGCGCATGTGTTCTCGTCAGTCTCCTTGCCTCCAGGTTTAATCTTAAGAAAGAAACTTGGTCCAATCAATTTTAAAAATCTCTCTGGGGCAAAAAAATATTTCAATGGAAAATACTTTTTCCTGTCCACAGTGTTTGGTTCAGCATAATTAACATGAATAATGCACGACAGTTTCCTGATAGTTATTATATTAGAGAGCTTAGCTGGCTCATAACTGCCCCCGTGACATAGCTAGAATGTAAATTACTTGGACAGAAGGAGGATAGAGCTGGTTTGATTAAAACGTAATACATATTTTGAATTAAAAATATTCAAGGTCCTGCAAGATGACCTTAACACTATTTATTTCTCCCCCTCCCAAAGAAATTTGCATAATAGCTCCTGTGTCATCTCTTTATTTTTTCCTCCTCTCTTCTGGACCGATGGGACCCTGCTCTCTCCCTCTCTTTCTCTAGATATAGATATCTCTTTCTCTATAAAACAACATGACTTATTGTTGGGCTGTTTTGTCAGCATGCTCTTTCAGAAGCAGGTTTCTCCTTTCATTAATAAATGGATGATTGATCTCAGACTTGCATTGACAACAAACAAACAGTAAGAGCCTGATTCCCATTTATACCAAGGCCCCTGTATTCCATGCTGGCCATGCAAAGAGACCGTAACTGGGTGTGTCACTTGTTCCTCCTTTTAGTCTGCCAGAGCTGTGTAAAGTAACCTTGTGTAAATGAGAGACAGGCACTATGCACTTAGTTTAATTTCTTGCAGACTTCTAATTATGGCTGGGGAACTAGGCTCCCAACTCCCATTTTCTTTCAGTGGAATTTTGGCACCTGATTCCCTTTGGCTCCCTGAAGATCCTTGCCAGCAGCCATTGCAGTTTCACTTCCCAAGGAGTCAGGCAAATATCTTTTTTTACTTTTTGGCTTTGTCTACACTAGCAATGGCACCTGCTGTTGCCTATGGGGTTAGGTGGGCCATTCCTAGGGTGCCAAGGGAATTGGCTGATGCGATTGCAGAGCCATTGGCCACTATCTTTGAAAACTCATGGTGTTTGGGGGAGGTCCCGGATGATTGGAAAAAGGCAAATACAGTGCCCATCTTTAAAAAAAAGGGAAGAAGAAGAACCCGGGGAACTACAGACCGATCAGCCTTGACTCAGTCCCTGGAAAAATCATGGAGCAGGTTCTCAAGGAAACCATTTTGAAGCATTTGGAGGAGAGGAAGGTGATCAGGAACAGTCTGCATGGATTCACCAAGGGCAAGTCCTGCCTGACTCACCTAATTGCCTTCTATGATGAGATAACTGGCTCTGTGGATATGGGGAAAGCAGTGGACATGATATATCTTGACTTTAGCAAAACTTTTGATATGGTCTCCCACAGTATTCTTGCCAGCCAGTTAAAGTACGGATTGGATGAATGGACTATAAGGTCGGTAGAAAGCTGACTAGATTGTCGGCCTCAACGGGTAGTGATCAACGGCTCAATGTCTAGTTGGCAGCCAGTATCAAGCGGAGTGCCCCAGGGGTCGGTCCTGGGGCTGGTTTTGTTCAACATCTTTATTAATGATCTGGATGATGGGATTAATTACACCCTCAGCAAGTTTGCAGATGACACTAAGCTGGGGTGAGAGGTAGATACACTGGAGGGTAGGGATAGGGTCCAGAGTGACCTAGACAAATTGGAGGATGGGGCCAAAAGAAATCTGATGAGGTTCAACAAGGACAAGTGAAGAGTCCTGCATTTAGGATGGAAGAATCCCATGCACTGCTACAGGCTGGAGACTGACTGGCTAAACAGCAGTTCTGGAAAAGGACCTGGGGATTACAGTGAATGAAAAGCTGGATATGAGTCAACAGTGTGCCCTTGTTGCCAAGAAGACTAACGGCATTTTGGGCTGTATTAGTAGGAGCATTGCCAGAAGAGCGAGGGAAGTGATTATTCCCCTCTATTCGGCACTAGTGAGGCCACATCTGGAGCATTGTGTCAAGTTTTGGGCCCCCCACTACAGAAGGGATGTTGACAAATTGGAGAGAGTCCAACGGAGGGCAGCAAAAATGATCAGGGGGCTGGAGCACATGACTTACGAGGAGAGGCTGAGGAAACTGGGCTTGTTCAGTCTGCAGAAGAAAAGGGGGGATTTGATAGCAGCCTTCAATTACCTGAAGGAGGGATTCCAAAGAGGATGGAGCTCAGCTGTTCTCAGTGGTGGCAGATGACAGAACAAGGAACAGTGGTCTCAAGTTGCAGTGGGGGAGGTCTAGGTTGGATATTAGGAAACACTATTTCACTAGGAGGGCGGTGAAGCACTGGAATGAGTTACCTAGGGAGGTGGTGGAATCTCCATCCTTAGAGGTTTTTAAGGCCTGGCTTGCCAAAGCCCTGGCTGGGATGATTTAGTTGGTGTTGGTCCTGCTTTGAGCAGGGGGTTGGACTAGATGACCTCCTGAGGTCTCTTCCAACCCTAATAGTCTATGATTCGTCTGGTTTTAAGCTGGACAGTCCTGTTTGTCTGGTTTGTCCCCTGTCTGGTATTTATGTAAAACTGGACATGGTTTTGTCTGGAATTGGGCACAGAAGATGTCATTGTGCAGAGCGTACCACCCCGCTCCTGCCGGTGTGACATTGCACTCACAGTGCACGCAATATCACACTGGAAGGGGCAGGGCTCTATGCTCTGCACAATGGTGTCCTCTATGCATCATGGCCTCGCACACGTGTGTGCAACATCACACCAGTGGGGTGGGATCATGCAAGTGGGGGCGGGGACAGCCAGCATCCATGTCCACAATTGGATCCTGGCCAATTACTGGGGCTTCTAGGCACTATATGGTAATACAGATAATAAATACTAATAATTGGTTCAGATTTTAGGGCAAGTAGCTGTTCTTGACAGAATCCCTTTCTATTTTCTAGTCAAATCCACCCTACTTGCTTGAATTTCTGCCCAATTTGTCAAAAGCTCTGCAGATCTTTCAGCAAACCTGGCTGGAGTTTGTCTGTCACAATCCTCCCAAGCCAGGTGATTTTCTAGCACACTTTTGGTTTCGTTGTGTACAGCTCCTGCCACATTGCTAGCACAATTCATTCCTATCCTGCCCCGATATTGGCATATGTGGTAGCTCATCTTGCTCTGTGTTAAACTCTAAGTTCTGCTGTACTCTGAGCGGCACAGACATGCCTGATAAAGTTCTTCCAAGAGTCGTTATTCTAAGGCAGCAAGACTTATCCTTTGTCTTCCTATCCTCCATCATTCATTAATGACACATGCTTTCCTTGTGACCCTTTTCTTTCTTCCTTTCTCCATTTTTTATGATACCTGGAGGAGTGTGCGATAAGGACTTGTCAAAGTCATCATTAATCCACATTTAACTGCAGGGATACTGTCTTAGTCATCTATTAATCTCTGAGTGTGCCAAAGTCTGTCTATCTGGTGACATTCATTCTCATTATTTATTATTCCTCAAGCCACCAATGCTCAGCAGTAGTGCTATCTCTGTTCTTTACCCGTGTCGGTTTTTTTGGACAAATTAGAAGTAATTCAATTTAACATTTTCTTAGCGCTTCCTCTGTCAAAAGTCACAAGGGCTAAGGACCAGGTCTACAAAGATATTAAGGCACTTTCAATGGAAATTAGGAGCTTAAATACCTTCTAGGATTTGGACCTAAATGTCTCATAGGGTGAAAAAGCAAGGAAACATTTGTTGCTAAGAAGATGCTGGACTGGTACAATGGAAATCTGGGTTCAATACTTGGTTTTGCAACAGAAGTCTAATGTGACCTTGGGCAAATCCGTCTCTGTGTGCATCTCTTCCTCATCTGGGGAATAGGTATAATATTTTCCTTTCTCCCACCTTTTGTCTTTCTTGTCCATTTGGATTGTAAACTCTTTGGGACAAAGACTCCCTCCTCTAATTCATAGAATATAAATCCCAAAGGGACCAATGTGATCATCTCACCTCTTGTATATAGATAGTACAGCTCCTAGCGCAATGTGTCCGCTCTCTTGGTTGGCGCCTTTAAACACTACTGTAATACAAATACACCACAGCAACAAGGGCACCCAGAGAGTCACCAGCGCAATTGGGAAGGGCAGCCAGTTCTCTTGTGCAAATAGCTAGGCTATGCTACCACCCTGTGTGCAGAGCTACGGGCTCCAGCTGCTTTCAATTATGCTGTTATCTGAAAGCGGCTAAGCGAACATTAATTCCTTTTTGGTCTTCATTGTAACAGCAATACTTGCAATGAACTCTGCTTTTAGTATTCTCGGGGATGTCGTATGTAATTCCATCAGAATTTCATTACGCTTTGGAATTAATTTCTTCATTTATGTGCCACTGTTGTTGTTGTTGTTCCTATCGGTGCCTCTGGCACATAGTTTTGTTTTCAGTACCAGCAGATTCAGAAGTTGAGCTGCTCTTGCTGACTATTTGTGAAGGGCTCGGGTCTCTCGTTGTAAGAAATGAACAGCTTTTTAGGGACGTGCTGCTTTCCCCTCCTGTCCATGTACTTTGAGCCCCAAGTACTGTAATATTCAGGTGCTCGTTACTTGCACTGGACATTCCGGTGAGGGCACTACTGCAGGAGTAGTTCACTTTGCCCAGAGGTGGGATGCTGTGGTCAGTGGTGAAAATGACAGGTTTCATGGCAAAATGGTGGATAACTTGCCACCCTCTCCTCTATCTTATTAATTAAGTTGGTTTAAGACTGCTGAGAGTAGAGAGAATGCCAGCCTGAGCCAGAAAGGGTCAGTGGGCAGGAAACCAGCCTTGGACTGGGGAGATGAGGTTCAATTCCCTGCTCTGCACAGACTTCCTGTTGGCCTTTAGCAAGTCACCTAGCTTCTCTGTGCCTTGGTTTCCCATGGGTAAAATGGGGAATAATAGCACTGCTCTAGCTCACAGGGATGATTTGAGGAGAATAATAAAAATACCCAACTCTTTTATCTAGTGCTTTTCATCATAGATTTCAAAGCATTTTACAAAGAAAGCAAATATCATTATCCCCATTTTAAAAGATGGGGAACCTGAGGTACAGAGCAGTGAAGTGACTTGAACAAGGTCACCCAGCAGGCTAGTAGCAGAGCAGGGGATAGAACCCAGTTCACCTGAGTCCCACTCTGCTGCTCAATCCACTAGGCTACACTGCCTCTCACATTAAAGTGTGAGGTGCTCAAATACTGCAGCAATGGGTACCATGTCAGTACCTTAGATAGAACCAACCACTGTCCTAGTTTATGACTCTCTTTATGGTTCCGGTTACTTCAAGCCCATAGACCACACACAGCCATCCATAAGTCCCCATAGTTCATTGCCCAACTGTTCTGAAAACCACTGAACAGATGGTTTACCCTACTCAGATTTCCAAACTTATTTTTGGTACCAATCCAACCAACCGTCCTGCTCTCTAGATGTCATTTTAAAACTGTAACAAACCGGCTAGTAAAAAGCAACAGAGGGTCCTGTGGCACCTTTGAGACTAACAGAAGTACTGGGAGCATAAGCTTTCGTGGGTAAGAACCTCACTTCTTCAGATGCAAGTGTGTCTGTGCCCCTCTGCCCTTTAGTGGATGGGATCAGAACTGCTCAAATACGTGTGTCAGACCCATCATACTGCAAACAACTGAAGGAGACTCCCTGTTAGCTTAAGTGGCAAGGGCTTGTGGTTTTGCTGTTTATCCCCCCTACTATCTTCCATTTGGTCTATTTATCAAAAAATTTCTGAATTGAAACTTGAGTACAGTTACATCAGGGAATAACACTTGGGTACTATAGTGATGAAAGGCAATAGGTAGGTGGGTGTGCATTAATACCAGGAATGAAATCCCTGAAGCACTGGTTTTGTTTTCTGCTCTAGACACATCACCATGTTGCCTCTATATTTATGTTAAGCAGAGGCAGTTCTCCGTTCATTGGCTGTGCAACTGGGCATTTCTATAATGCGTTGTTTGAAGGCAAATTCTCTGAGGACCAACCCTATTACTCAAAATGGATCAGGAGCAAGCGTGAAACATGAACAGGATGTGTCAGTAGCAGCAGAGCTGCTATTTGGTTTTAAGCAAATGAGAATACATGACCCCATGGCTCAATTACTTAAAACATCATAGGCAATTTCTGCACTTTTTCCAATTTGTCTGTAATCAGGTTATTTGCAATCCAGTTTTATGCCAGGGTTTTAAAAGTCTGTCCAGTTATTTGACCCAGCTGGCTAGGATTCACGGAGGGAATGCTCAGTGTGAATAGATGTATCATTTACATTTTGAGGCAAATTGACTTCTGTTCTCCTTTATTCAGCTCATTTTCACTTAAAAGCCTTTTATTTTCTTTGGGGGGAGGGGAAGAAATCCTATTCAGTTGTTTGTTTCAGATTCACCTTCATCTCCAGCACAAATGGAAGGGTTTGGGTATGAATAATGTATCTTCAGAACTGATGCTGTTGCTGCAGCTAATGAGAAGGATTAAGAGTAAGTTGGGTCTCATTACATATCCTTGCTTGGCAAGGTCTTATCATATTAACATCAAAAATGTCAACTTGCAAAGATCATTTGTAGAACGAAGGCTGCTGAAGATGGCAATAAGTTCTATTCAGTAGTAACATGGATACTTTAAAAAAGTAGTTTGCCTTCAGATATTATTTATAGGAAACCTATATATTTGCAGGGTAAATGTCTGCCTAGTGCATAGAATAGTGAATAGTACATTTTACTTAGGGATGCCCCAGCACCTAATAAAGGGTTTAAGTATGTGAAGGAGACCAAAACACTGGGATGAATTTCATCCATGCAGCCTCATTTCAACCAAATTTAACTCTTTGGGTAAATGTATTATATCCCCCTCTAGTGGCTGATCAGCACAGAAGATAAGAGCCTGTTCTTTGCAGCATCTAAAGGAATTCCTCCTTTAGTTCAAGAGGCTGGGATCTGTGCTTAATGCCCTGTGTTCAAATCCAGCTGGTAGCTCATAGTGTGGGGAGATATCAGAGTGCATTGACTAATGTTGTCTGACAAAATCTCTGAGGAAAGTATTCTTTATTGTACATTATTTTGTGGATGAATAAACTGAGGCCCAATCAGGTCAAACGACTTGCTTGACATTCTAGTGCGTCAATGACAGAAATAAAATATAGGACTCTCCTTCCCTAGTCCATTGATTTGACTGCTGAACTGCACTGTCTCTTATTAATTTCTAAAGTGTTATATTTTAGTCTCTGGCTTTTCAATGTTGCTAGCTGACTGGTGTGGTATGCACAACAAAGAAGTTCATCATTGCGAAAGCTCTTCCTAATTGAACTCTGTGCTGGAAATTCTGTAAGCACAGATAAAATATGTCCGCTTGTGTAATGAAATCAAAATGTTTGTGATGGCATTTGGTTTCCCAGTTACCAATCAATTGTATTGTGTCTAACAGATTGGCTGTTTATGTATGGAGGAGTTGGATCCCAGGCTGAATCCACTAAACAAATTACACTAAAGAGACATTGAAGGCCAGAATTTCACGTATCATAAAACTGTGTTGTTCCACATTATTGCCTTCATAACTAAGGAGAGTTTTTCCTCCAATAATGAATGATTAGTAAAATATTTTAAGTCTAGGATTCATAGTGGGTAATTTACTATAATTGTAAAGACTCCTTATATAGGTAGCCTTAATGAATACAAGGGTATAATTGAGTATATATGGAAATAGCAGAACAACATGCTGAGCTAGGATTTGTGCATGTCATATCAGTCAATCAGTCCTGAAATCAGCACTGTTCATTTAAGTACCATGACCTTTTTTTTTATTTTTTAACAATTCTTTTGGGACTTGCTTTGGCTGAATTTTTAGTGCAGCTGAAAAGTACCTGATTGGTGGCTCTGAATAATATTAATAATAAATAATATACTTTGCATTTTTCACCATAGATCTCAGAGCACTTTACAACACGTGGTGAGTATTATCTCCATTTTACAGATGGGAAAACTATGATTCAGAGAGGTTACATGGAGAGTCAATAGCAAAACTGGGAATAGAATCCAGGTCTCCTTAGTGCTAGTCTAATGCTGCATCATCTGTACAAGTCCAGTTTTTGTGTCCCTCTAGACAGACCACATAGTCTGCGCATAGTTCACACGAGGGACTGGGAAACAGGAGACCAGAGTCCTTATCCCAGCTGTGCCGCTGACTGCCAACTTCTGTCCATTTCATTTTAGCTGCAGTGAAGAGCATGATATGAAAACCCAACTAGCTGGATAGAAAGAAAGTCCATTAATCCGTAGAGTACAATCAATGTATTAATCTACAGTTGCAGTGTAGGCTATGACCCACTAATTTGTTTTAGACTTAATCTGGAGAAAATACATGAGGAATTACCCAGAAGTCTGGTGTGACTTCTGCTAAGTGTCACACAGGTTATGCCAAGAGAACACTTGCCTGAACTGAACCCACCATTTCCTTTCATGTAGGTCACCCAGCAGACTTGGCATGACGTTTGTTTTCAGTTTGTAAGATACAAGCCTGGTTTCTTTTCTTAGAAACACATTTTAAAACATTTTAAGCAACAACACATTTAGCGGACAAGAGGGATTGAACATGGAGCTAAGGAGGGCAGGTGGCCCAAGATACTGGTGTAAAGTTCATCAATACAGCTCATTTCAACCAAATATAACACTCTGGCTCAGTGGTTCATGTCCCCCTCTAGTGGCTGATCCACATGGAAGACAAGAGCATACTCTATGACTAAGGCAATGATGATTTTTGTCTCCATTCCCCTGTATCCTTTTCTAATGCAATATCTTCTTGGATACTTTTTATCAGACCCATTTATTTTGTTTGCAAAATTCTTTCTTCAAGACTATAATGTCAAGGGCAGCAAACAGTGGAGCCCGCATCTATATGTGTGGTGTGTACCACTGGCAGAGGCTCTAGGTTTGCCACCTGGCTGTTTTTTCTCCTGCCTTGTAAGTTACAAGTGAAGGGAGTGGGAGGAACCCTGGCACTCTGCAGCTGGTAGTTCAAGTCCATTTCCCTGCACCAAGACGGGATCAAGTAAACCTAGAGCATCCCTGATGGGGGTTTGTCCAACCTGTTCTTAAAAACCTCCGGTGATGGGAATTCCACAACCTCCCATGAAAGCCTATACCAGAGTCGACAGTTAGAAAGTTTTTCCTAATATCTAATTTAAATCTCCCTTGTTGCAGATTAAGTCCATTGCTTCTGGTCCTACCTTCAGTGGACCTGGAGACCAGCCCTTAATATATTTGAAGATGTTATCAGATCCCCCTGCAGTCTTCTTTTTCTCACGACTAAATATGCCCAAGTTGTTTTAAAATCTTTCCTCATAAGTTAGGTTTTGAAAACCTTTCATCATTTTTGTTGCTCTCCTTTGGATCTCTCCAATTTGCCCACATCTTTCCTAAAGCGTGGGGCTCAGAGTTAGACACAGTACTCCAGCTGAGACCTCACCACTGTTGAGTAGAGCTGGACAATTATCTCCCATATCTTACATGTGATGCTCCTGATAATATCCCAGAATATTAGCTTTCTTTGCAACTACATTGCATTGATCACGTATATTCAATTGATGATCCATTGTAATTCCCAGATCTGTTCAAAAGTACTTTGAGGGACCTGAGTCTGGGTCCTTTGAAGGAAGGATCTTCCAATGGTAAGGTCATTAGTTTGGGACTCAGAAGACCCGGGTTCAGTTGCCAGCTCTGCCACTGATTTCCTGTGTGACCACGGGTTCAGTGACTCAGCTCCTCATCTGTAAAATAGGAACAATAGTGTTACCTCACTGCTGCCAGGATAAGTACATAGAAGACTGTGAGATGCTTAGATATCACGATAATGGGGGGCAGTAAGTACCTATCAACATATATAGGAGCACTGCAGAAGCAATATGCTCAATTCTTGAGGAGGGAAGAAGACCCATACCCGTATTCTAGCATGTCAAACCCAGAGGGGCAGCTGGTATTGGTGGATTTTAGAGGGTGCTATATGAAGACCTTTTTGACTAGGTCCTCAGATATCAAGGTGATGAACATGGTTGGTCAGCGATATTAGCCCTCTGGTGGGCCCTTTTATGAAGAGGATCATTGTGAAAATAAATCAGTGCCGTAAAGAAACAATGATCCACTGTACCATAGGCTTTATTTCCATGTGATCAAATATGCTAATCAAGGGGGAAGCACATGCAAGGAGAGGCCACAATATCAGAGAAAGAGGGGAAGGGACGTTAATAAAAGATGGAAAAGAAGAGGCCTGGAAAACTGACTTCCTTTCAAAAACTGTTAGGAGTCAAATGCCTGCAAGTGTATGTTTAAAAATTATGGAAATTAGTCAGTGTAAGCAGGACAGAATGGCCTTAATAACAGCAATATTGTGTTAATGGATGGATGGAAGACTTTTCTACAGTGTTACTAGTGGGTTTTTGACCCCAGGGCTTTGATTGGAGTGATGTTTGTTATTCATTCAATATGTATTCATCTCCGTGAATACATTCAGAGGTATAGAATTGTTTCTTTCTGTGCTGCATGTGGTTTTCTAAAAGGTGAAGAATGAGTCTGAAAAATGTTACATTCATTAATTTCTACCTTCACCTAGACCCTTGGCATCTCTGTGAAAGGAAGTAATGGTGTAACTCATCACACCATCTTTTATTTTGTTTTGTTCTGCTTAACATGGCTCCTCATCAATGGATTGTACCTGCTCTGTGTGCTTTGATTCCTATGGAGCTAGCATAAGCTCTGTGCAGAGCTTCAGGATAATCTTTATTTTATTAATGATGTCCAGGAATGTCATTGAACTACTGCGCTAAAGAGGTGGAGCTGGTTCTAAAAACAAAAAGTTATAAATCTCCTTATTATTCCGTTGAGTTTAAAGAGAGACAGTCAAGGGGGAGAGGCGCAAAATGTGACCTGTGACATGGAGTCTTAAAATTTCACTGTTAACCCTTGTATAGAATTTTACAACTGAGAAGAGCATTCTGATTTGGTAGCATTTGGTTTTTCACGTATTTTGCAGTCACTCTGCACAGCAGTAAATTACAACTGGTCAGAAAATAGGCATTTTTTTCCTGTAGAAAATTTCAATTGATTGAAAAATAAAAAATGGAAAACGTTCAGCTGAAAACCAGCAATTTCAATTTGTAATGGGTACTGCGATATCTGATGGGAGTTGTTGTTCGGGTACCTCATGCCCTCATTCTCCTCTATGAATTGGGTTCTCTGCCCAGACTATATCTCCCATGATCCACCACAGTCTCACCTCTTGCTGAGCCACCATAGTAAAACTTTGGAGTCCCTGCCTACAATGCATCATGGGAGATGTAATGTGGCTGGAGACCCTGACCCAGACATGAGATTGACTTCCTGATGTACCACAGTGTTTGGTTTTTCAACAAAAAGATGAACATTTGAGGGAAAGCAGACACTTTTTGCCAAAAAAATTAATTTAGTCAATAACCAAATTTCCTGTTGAAAAACAGCATCAATGGAAAATTTTCATCCAGCCTTAGTTTAAGTCCCTACACAAAGTGCAAGGCAGATGAAGAACCAGGTCCCATCTGTCCTCATTCATCATCAAAAGAATTCACTTGGCAGATGAAGAGTAATATAGGAACACAGGAGACTGCTTTTTTTGTTTTCTTCGTCTATTTTTCAAGCACATATGTTAGCGGTTGGGAAATAAATACCTTGGATTCCCTTTTTTTTAAACTTTGCATTTATTCTAGGAAAAAATATAAGAAAGGAGAATCCACCATAAACCCTGGTAAATTGTTCCAGTGATTAATTACTCTCACAGTTAAAAAATGTATGCCTTATTTCCAGTTGGAATTTAGTCTTAAAATCAGTGAATTTAAGGGCCCAATATTCAGTCAGGCAAAACTTCTATGGGAATTTTAGGTGGATTATGCGATTAGTTCCCCAAAATGGTAGCATTTAACACCATGAATCTTTATTGGCAAATGCAGGCTTAGAGTAACAGTAACATGTGATTCTTTGATTTCAATAGGAGTAAAGTCTGCTTACATTATAGCTGAATTCAAACCCATATGTTTTGTCTGTATGATTTCAATATCCTAGATTGCCGATCAGATTGTAAACCAAGTGTATGTTATTGGGGCCCTTAAAAATGCTGATAAGAGAACTTCACTATCAATAAAACAACAGTAATTCTTGAAATGTTTCACAAGAAAAGGAGACGTAGATCTTAGACTCGAGGGCTATCTGTTACCTTAGGAAAAACAACTGCTCAGAATAAATTCTTGTCTTAATACCAGCTGCCCCCCTCATGCTTTCTGCTGATGCTGAGTTTGTGAAAACAACTCAAAAGCTTAATTACTCTCACCAGATGGAAGAAAATGAGGACAATTATATCTTCTTAAAAGCGAAGGCTAGATCCTCAGATGGTGTAAATCAGCATAGTTCTATTGACATCAGTGGACCAGGGCCGGTTTACGCCAGCTGTGGGTCTATCCCAAAGCATTTAGACTTCAGTTAAAGAGTCTCCTAAACTCAGACGGGTGGGTCAGATACCACACAGCCCTAGTTAGAACATCGTCATCTTTTGCCAGCGAGCGAGCGAGCTACGCGGGCTCCTGCAGCGGACACAGTAAGATACCAATTTGTTGGGCCTGCATGCTCACTTGGAGTTGTGCTATCTATATTATTAGATCACTTCTTGCTAGCTGATTACCTGGGTTAATAATGAAGTAGCTGTTCTAGCAGGGAGAGCTAGGTGGTTTTTTTCCTCTTTTGAAAAACAGAGCAGTGGATGAGAATCTGTTAGAGAGTGCATTTATACTTGAAGTTTTTGTTAGTAACTTAATTCAATTAATGTGCGACATGAGGGAGGTGAGGAAGAGAACAAGAGCTGGCTTTTAAAGAGACAAAGACTATTTTTTCTCTTATACCAGTATAACTCTGTTGACTTAAGTGAAGTTATTGCTGTTTTACACTGGTGCAAGTAAGAATCATGCCCTGCATTATTTTTATTTTAAAAAAGCAAATTGAATTTAGCCCTTGTGGAGAGTGCTGGCTTAACTTCTGGATACTGAAGTCCTTTAGCCCTAGGACTAAAAAAACACCTAAATCCCTTTGACGTGGATTCTTAGGAGCCTAAATGCAACAAACGTCCAGAGAAGATCAGGCAAATCTACAGTCTGACTGTCTTAGAAAACACTGCTACACCTTCAACTTTCAAACACAAAGTGGTGTAGCTATCTGCAGCTAGCTAGATACAACATCACCTTCCCCTACCCATTTCACCTACCTCCATTAGCAAGTTTTGTCTTTGGTAGCAAGATGGGCCTGACCTTCAAATCAGAACTAAATTCAAGGGACCTTCAGTTGTGACATCCTAGCTTGGATCCACCTTCTAGAGAATGGCAGATTCAATTAAGACTGGATATGAATCCAGAGATGAATTTCCCTAGAGCTCAAATGGGATTGGAATCTACCTCCAGTCATTGGGGCAGAAACCTGGCCCCTTACTTCAGACAGGATTCACCTCTAGAGAGGAGGGAAAGAGGGAGAGGACTACTAGAATTAACCCTCTTTTCAAATACACAGATCTGCTGCTTGGTGGAGAGCTTGTGCAGGAGGGCATGAAGTGGGTACCTAGGCCTTTTGTGGAGATGATCCAAAATTGCTGCTGGAGCCGGGCTTCACGAGGGAACTTTGTGGGGAGTAAGAGAGGTCTAAGAGTTGCCAGTTAGGAGCTGGGAACTTCCATTGGTTTGGACAAGTTCAGAAAAAGATTTTGGGTTGACACCTCTAAACTTTAGTATTCAGTGCAAACTGAGCCGCCAAACTTTCTACTCTCTGCTTCTAACATCTGCACAGTTCTCATAATTTGATGATCATAGTAATAATAAACAAAAAGTTGTTTGACCTGGGTTTTAATATGCAAAGTCTGACTTTGCTAGGGTCATTTATTTTTCTGTTTTCATAATTCTCAGAACATAAAGACAAATGTTTTCATCTGACATTAAGTAGGTGATAAACATGACAACTGAGACTTAACTTATCTCTTTTGTATTTCAGTATCATTAAAATGATTTACCCTGGGTTAAGTTGTTGGATAAAAACTGAGACCTTCCATGAATTGTGGGGCTTTTATTTTATTTTATTTTGCTATTGCAAAGTACAAGATTTCATAGAATTCTCTAGAAGGGAGTGCAAATTGTCAATGATATCCAAAGAGAAAATAGAATAAAATGGAATTAAAGGCTGATCTATACTTGGAAGTTCTACCTGTATAACTATGTCTGTTAGAAGAGTGATTTATTTATTTTTTAAACCAATGTAGTGATACAAGTATAAGCCTTAATGTGGATGCAATTATACCTGTATAAAGGTGCTTTGTACACAGATATCTTATTCCCCTTACTGAAAGAGAATAATGCCAGACCAACACGCTAATGTTTGCTAGTATATCTGGTAAAGGCGTGATTTTTTTTTTAATGACATTTTTATACTAACATGGCATTGTGTAGAGACAGTTATACTGGCAAAAATGTGCTTTTGTCATTAGAGGTTATTTCATTTAAATCTGCAGAAAAAAACAACAACCCACAAGAGCTTAAGCAAAATTGAAACAGGACATTCTTACTCTGAAATAAGTGTCCATGCACAGATTTGTGTTGAAATAACAAGAAGTTAGGTGCCTAAATCATGTAGGCATTTGTGTAAATCCCACTAGATGGTTAAATACATGTTTAGGTACCTAAATACCTTTGCCAGTCTAGCCCTTAGGCTTCTAAGGCCCCAAGGTACTTTTCAAAATGTTACCCTAAATCTATTAGTTCATTTTGGTCACTGTTTGAATTGAATAACCAGGCTTACAAAACTGTTTTGTCCCTTCCCTTTTTAAAATAGGGAAGTAATTTGGAGAATAATACTCCAAGACACGTTACATGTGTCACTTCATATCATGATACTTTGTGATGTGCATGATCGTTAGCTGGAACAACTTAGTCCTTTTAAAGGGAGCAAACATAACTGCTGCATGTTTTCACACTTAACTCAACTCAAAGAATGTGATTGGCTCAAAAGTCCTTAGGGCAATGTTTGTGGTCCAGCCCTTGCTGGAATCTGAAGCTGTTTGTCTTTGGCAGGGCTATATACATGTGTGCTCAAGGCATTAATGAGACAGGATATATTAAAATCAATGTAAATTACACACACAAAAAGTAAGTCATTTGTCCTTGTCAGTCAAGTCTCTTGGCATTAGCGTGATATGAATACGCTATCTTTGCCATGTTTATTTAAACTTTATGAATTTTCATGCAAGAATGGACTAAGCAAATCCTCTGTGGAAGAAGAAAACACCATATTCTTCCTCACCTTTCATTGAATTAGATCTCTCCCTCTTTTGACTCCAGATGTTAGAAATACTAAATACCCTGGTGTCTTCCGAAAGGGTGTCTTAGTCTCCTGAAACCTGTGGTTAGAAATCTGAACTCTGTGTCAGATGCTTGGCTGATATAAATTGATATAGCCTCTTTGATGATTTACACTTGCTGAAGCTTTGCCCCATTGTTTCTGTTGGAAAAAATAGTGTCTAATAAATTCCTCCAAATAACCGTGGCTGACAACTTAGGGAGATAACTTGAGAGTGAGTGTTATCTGGTGCTTATGGTATGGACTGGAAATTAGAACTCCTATGTTCTGTTTCCAACTCTGCAACTGACTTCCTGCCTGACTCTGAGCAAAATCACTTCCCTTTCCTCCATTTTCCCAGCTGTAAAATTGCAATAATAGTATTTACCTGCTGTGACAGACCCAGACCAGTGGGGTACAGGAGTCTGGTCCTATTGGGATCCAGGATGTGGGCAGGCACTGCTAAAGGATCCCCCCCAGCCTAAGGGGGGGTCCACAGGACCTGGAGACCAAAAAATTACGGGGGACAACTAATAAAAGAACAGGGACAGGAGTGAGGTCAAAGGGTCAAACGAAGTGAACCAGACGGGGACACCGAGCATAGAACCCCGGACAGCGTCCACTGCTCCTCGAAGGCGTCAAGGGAGCCAGTGGATGCCGCCCAGAGGAACTCTGCCTGGATACGTGAAAGAACGGAGGACTTGAAATACGCCCCACAGTCACAGGAAACTCCATCGGCCAACCTCCTCACTCTGGTTTTATAGATGGCCAGTTTTGCTAGGGCCAAGACGAGGTTGACCAGGAGGTCTGCAGGAGTCTGGTAGAGGGCAAATATACTGGTCACTGGATGAGTAGTTTTCTGTTCCCAGAGTGACCAGAGCAGGGGCTGCACTAGAGTAATCAGGAACCTGCTAGAACCAGTTAAGGCAGGCAGGCTACTTAGGACACCTGGAGCCAATTAAGAAGAAGCTGCTCGAATCAATTAAGGCAGGCTAATCAGGGCACCTGGGTTTTAAAAAGGAGCTCACTTCAGTTTGTGGTGGGAGTGTGAGGAGCTGGGAGTAAGAGGTGCAAGGAGCTGAGAGTGAGAGGGTGTGCTGCTGGAGGACTGAGGAGCACAAGCATTATCTGACACCAGGAGGAAGGTCCTGTGGTGAGAATAAGGAAGGTGTTTAGAGGAGACCATGGGGAAGTAGCCCAGGGAGTTGTAGCTGTCATGCAGCTGTTACTGGAGGCACTATAGACAGCTGCAGTCCACAGGGCCCTGGGCTGGAACCCGGAGTAGAGGGTGGGCCTGGGTTCCCCCCAAATCTCCCAATTGACCTGGACTGTGGGTTCTCCCAAAGGGGAAGGTCTCTGGGCTGTTCCCCAACCCACATGGTGAATCTCTGAGGCAAGAAAATCCGCCAATAAGCACAGGACCCACCAAGATAGAGGAGGAACTTTGTTACACTGCCCCATAGCAGGGATTGTGAAATTTAAATAATTAAATACATTAATTTAGAGTTAAGGTTGAGTATGTATCAATAACTTAAGGATAAAAATGCTAGAGAGATGATGTAATTGTACCAAAGTAGAGCAATACAAACCCAGGGAGCTTAGAGTTAAGGTTAAAATTAAAAACAACCCAAGCCTGTTAAGGAATGCATAGTTAGGACACCTAAACAATCTTTCTTCTGCTGTGTAGGGACACCATGAAATTAAAAAAAAAAAAAGTCAATTCAATATAATCTGAAACTACATTTATCATAATTATGTGGTTATTGCAAGGCACTAGAATATAACGCTAAGTATGTGAACATCTTTGTAGGATTGGAGCAATAGTTAATTATGTGTACTACTTTTTCCATATCTGCTCCTTCAAAGGTCTGGTCCTGCAAGATTTACTCTAGCAAGTAGCCTCATTGTTTTCAGACCTCTTGAATTTCATCACTGATAATGGTAATCCAGTGCTAGTGTCATAAAACACCATGCCTGATAAGTAGAATCACATTAAAATGGGTTTACTCTGCAATCTCTTTGAAGGCCTGATCCTGCTGCATCATTGGTGTCAAAAGGAGTTTTGCATTTGGGACCAGGATCAGGCCCTAGAAAGCAAAAATAGTGTTTGTTCTAAAGCAAGATCCTTTTGGCAAAGCGTTTACTGTTTCAGCTACCTACTTTCCATCTCTCTCTCTCTCTCTCTCTCTCTAGCTTTTCAAAGCTCTCTTGATTTCCTAAAAGTATACCCACTGTTTTGTATGCCACAAAGAAAGAGCTATCATCTCATTCTCCCTCGGATATACTTTTCAAATACTTAGGGCCAAATAAATCTCTGATGTAACTGTTGAAGCCACTGGGATTAATCTGTGTCCTAATATAATTTAGGAGTTATGATAACTGCAACTGATTGGCTAAAAATAATCACACAGTGCGTCTATGTTAAAATATCCATGATATGTCTTGTCTTTTACATGGCAACTTCTTTGGGACAGAGATGCCATTTATGGTATGTTTGTACAGTGCCTAGTTGAATAGGGTGCTAAGTGTTCCTTCAATATAAATGTTTAATTATTATTAATAATAATTAATATAATACGTGTCTGTAATTCCAGGAAAAAAAAACTTATTTTTTAAAAGAAATGCATGGTTTATTTTTCTGAAGGGCAGAAGCTCTTTCTACAGAGCTCTCTTGTAAGTGAAGATAGTAGGGATGGCCCTGAGTTGAAACTCCAAACGCAAGCATTTCTGAAATTTGGGTGTTGTTTTGATATGAATCCACACACAACATTTGCTACTATCCTTAAACTCTTCCTACGGGCTGAATGAAACTACAGACATGTTTTTGCATCCAAATTTTGACACATAGGAGATAAGAGATTCTAATTTATACATTGCATTAGATTGGAAACATATTCCCAAGGAATACTAATTTATATTGTTCTTGGATTTACCAGTAGATGGCAGTGTGGCAACACACTTGCTACATGATGGACATCTCCTTAGAATACATCTAAATTACATTAAAATGAATAAATGAAGCCTAGTTCAAGTCGGCTGCGGAAAAATAAAAGAAATAAATGCATTAACAATATTCAGATAATGTGACTGAAATGCAGCTGATTTAACTAAATGAGAAGCTTTGTGAATGGTAAATTAAATTTTTATTGTACTCAGTGTACTTTTAATGTGGTGTAACAGCCATTTTGGTGAATGAATTTCAATAAACATAAGCAGTTGGCCCTTTCCTGCCTCTGATTGGTTGTATGACACCATATAGCTCAACTCGGCACAGATATAAAATGAATCAGAGTGACCTGAGTGCTCAAGGTAGTCTGAGAATGTATGCCTGTGTGCTAGAGTCCATCATCAGAGGTTCCTTGTTTATCAAACCAACCTTGAAAGATTAAATTAATTTCCCAGAGTGTTTTCTTTATTAGTATTGAGATATCCTTTGACGAAGGAAACAGAGGTCTTAACCAGAGCACTAATAATAATGATACCCAGCTCTTATATAGCTCTTTTCATCAATAGATCTCAAAGTGCTCTACAAAGCAAGTCAAAATTATTATTTCTGTTTTTACAAATGGGGAAATTGAGGCACAGAGTGAGGACGAGACTTGCCCACAGTCAGCCAGCAGGCTAGCAGCAGAGCCAGGAACAGGGTTCAGATCTCTAGAGCTGCAGTCCAGTTGACCATTATGTCACTCTGGCTCAGGAGACCTGGGGTTTGGTCCCATCTCTCTGTGTCTTTTGAGAAGCCACTTCAGCAATCTGTGTCTTTTAATTTCCTCTGCTACAAAAGAAGCCGCTAATACTTCCCTACCTCACAAGATTGTTGAGAGGCATAGTTCCCTAAGGATCAAATCCTGATCTTGTGGATGTCAATGGCAAACTTCCACCTGCTTCAGTGGAATCAGGAATCAACCACTCTGAGATGGATGGCTCTGCAGTAGGGCATAGACATGGGGATTGTGGTGGATAACCAGATGAACACGAGCTTCCGGGGTCACACTGTGGCCAAAAGAGCTAATGTAATCCTGGGAGGTATAAACAGGAGAATCTCAAATAGGATTATTTTACTGCTGTATTTGGCACTGGTCCAATCACTGATGGAATATTGTGTCCGGTTCTGGTACCTGCAAATCAAGAAGGATGTTGATAAATTGGAGAGGCTTCAGAGAAGAGCCACGAGAATGATTAAAGGATTAGAAATCATGCCTTCTAGGGATATATTCAGAGTTCAATCTATTTAGCTTAACAAAGAGAAGGCTAAGGGGTGACTTGATTACAGTTTATAAGTACCTACCTGGGGGAACGATATTTAATAATGGGCTCTTCAATCTAGCAGAGATCCAATGTATAACACAATTCAGTGAAGCTGGAAGTTGAAGCTAGACAAATTCAGATGGAAAATAAGGCATAAATTGTTAATGGAGAGAGTAATTAACCATTGGAACAATTTACCAAGGATTGTGGTGGATTCTCCATCACTGACCATTTTTAAATCAAGACTGGATGCTTTCCTAAGAGATCTGCTCTAGGAATTATTTTGGGGAAGTTCTATGGCCTGTGTTATAGAGGAGGTCAGGCTAGATGATAATGGTCCCCCTTGGCTTTAGAATCTAAGTTTATTATTCTCACCCTACAACCTTTGCCTAATGGTGTCCCCATCTCTGACTCAAATACTGGTCTGAATGGAGGTGCTGGTATTTGCCCACCCTTTCTTCCTGCAGGAGTGCCTTCTCCTACTTGAATTTCCCATTTAGCAGCACAGGATGCAGCTGCCAAGCCACTAGTCTGCCAATACTTTTACTGTTGCATCTAATTGGAGGCCAGCTGGTGAAGCCCTTGGGTCCTTCGGATCATTGAGAATACAAAAGGTACAACATTAGATCAGCAAAGGAAATGCTGCATGATAATTTGGGAACCTGCGTTTTCAGGCAGCTCCAGGTTGAGATTCTGAATGCAAAACCCATTCACAGGAAGCAAAGTCTACAGCTTAAACCATGTAAGGAAAACCATGATTGTGCTAAATGTGATGTTCTGGCTGAAAGTATTTCCTCAATTCCACCAAAGGATAATTCCCTCTAAATTTTGTGAGGTTGTTTCTTCCCCTAGATTGAGTCCAACCTCCTAGATGCCTCCTCCCAATACTATGGGAGAAACAAGTAATTCAAGCTGTTGTTGCATTGTCGGTGACTTATTTATTGAGATTTAAATAACTAAAAAGACGCTATCCAAGGCTCGCAGCCCCCTAGCACACCATTAACAAAACCATTAAATCTCAGCAGCATTAAAATGATACTACAGGAATTCAGCCAGCCAGGCACTTGCAAAAACTCATTTCTGCCCATTCATCATATGGGCAGCAAAACCTTAGGCGTCTTCTATCAAACAGATGTCATTGGCAGCATGTCCAGGAAGGTAACCTAATGCAGGCTATTTGGGTGCCAGCCTTCAGTAGCTTTCTCTACTCTTTACCTATTTTTTTTCCCAATCACTGATCGAACTGCCTGAGTATTTATTGATATCGTGTGTTTTGTCATCGTATCTGAGCACCTGAGTGGCGTTAGCATTGTGGTGGAATAGTTCTGATGGACACACAAGGGCCAAGTTCTCCACTGTTGTAAATCAGCAGCAGTCTATTGGCTACCAAGCAGCTACATCACTCTACCCCAGCTGAGGATTTGGCCTCAGAATCCTTTTATTTGGCATTTTAATGGAGTGAAGATACTTTCCCATCTGGAAGGAAAGTTTTATAATTATATAAATAATTAATAATTAATGGAGATATCCCATCTCCTAGAACTGGAAGGGACCTTGAAAGGTCATCTAGTCCAGCCCCCTGCCTTCACTAGCAGGACCAAGTACTGATTTTGCCCCAGATCCCCAAGTGGCCCCCTCAAGGATTGAACTCACAACCCTGGGATTAGCAGGCCAATGCTCAAACCACTGAGCTATCCCTCCCCCCCCATGCTCACTTCTGGGTAGCTGTGGATGCTGAGGACAAAAGACTTAATGACAGATGCCAGTCTCCCTGTTTAGTAGCTCAGGAGCAGCTAAATTCTGAAGCTCTCACTCAGGGAGATTACCACTGACTTCAGTGGGAGTTTTGATTTGAGAGAGGACTGCAGGGTTTGGCCTCAGGTTTGCATGATATGAATTCATTCCCAAACTAGATTGGGAACATTCGGAGACTTTGATTCATTTGAAGGATCACAAGTGCATTATAATCACATCAAATATTACCAGTGCCTCACTGATTGAAATCGCCTCTCTCCTGTTTCTAGTCTTGATTCAAAGCTCAGTGCAGTCAATGAAAAGACTTCCATTGTCTTGAAAGGGATTTGGGTCAGACTGTTTCTCTAGTCTAACCGCTCTCTCTAATCTCACCTAATCTGTCACCATGACATGCAGCTCTATGTCTGTTTCATTTGTCGCGGTGTAACTTACTATTCAGAATATGGGAGAAAAGCACACACTTGATGATTTTTTTTAGCTCAGCTTTACCCTCTATTATATAATATTTTTGTTTAAGTAATGATAGTTTTTATTGCGTTGCAAATATCGGGGGAATTGAAAACTATTGAAATCCCTTGCAAGATTTTGCAATTACTGTTTTCACCTTGGAAACCACTTTTTTAAAAAAAAGTCAGGCTTTCATCAAGAACAATGGAGTAGTGATAATAAAAAAAAAAACTGTTGGTTGTTTAGCCCATTTTTCTGAATTGCTCCACGTGTTTCTCCTACATGTTGAAGACAAACAATTAAGCATGTGGGAGGTTTAATCATGAAGGAATGTTTGTTTATTCCTGAGTGTCAAAGCTTCAAATACACCCTAATTGCACTATCATCTCTGTGGCCATGAAAAACGAGAACCATTCAGGGCATCATTTGTGATCTCAAAACCACAGCAGACTTTTAAAATGCAATATGCCACTATCAACAGTCTTGTCTACAGGCATCTACCCGTCAGCGCACATTGCAGGAGGGAGAGCTGGAGCATGAGCTGAGTTGCATTTTTTCCTCCCCCTTAATCTTACTCTTGAATGATGCCTGTGACTCATAACCATGGCCAGTGCACAGCTGTCTGCACAGTACGGGCACCCATGATAAAAGAATAACAGCCAGACTGGATCAGACCCGTGGTCCTTCTAGTCCAGGATCTTGGCACCACCAGTGTCCAGCATCTGCTTCAGAGGACGGTGGAAGGAACGTTGATGTAGCAAGTAGAGGGATAATCTCGTCCCCATTAAAGTCCCATCCCAATCCTTAATAGTTAGTAACCGGTTTATTCATCCCCCTTCAAAACTGTTCTTAGTATTAGTTGTCATAACTCTGGATTTTCTTGTTGTCCATACAATGTCCAGTCCCTCTTTGGATCTTGATGTGAATTATCTCATAGCATAGATGGGACAGGACATCTTGGACACAACTGTCTTATGATGTTTTATGATGATTCTAAAACTAAAGCTAGAACTAAACAATGGAGTAGTAGTTTGTTATTAAGCCCATTTTTCTGAATTATTCCACATATGTCTCCTACATGTTAAAGACAAACAATTAAGCATGTGGGAGGTATAGTCATTAAGGAGTATTTGTTTATTCCTGAATGTCAAAGCTTGAAATTTATCTTAACCGCACTATCATTTCTGTTGCCATGAAAAACAAGAACCATTCAGGGCACCTTTTGCGATTATAAAACCAAAGCAAAATTTTGAAATGCAATATGCCAAAATCAACAGTCTTATCTACAGGCAAGAGAGGGACATCTGGCTTTTTTATCTTTATTAACAAATCCATCAGATTTAACTGTTAGCTGGATAATGAGCAATTAACAGATATGTGATAGATGGAGGGGGAAATACACACATTTGTCTTTGTCTGTTTGACTTCAAGAGTCTGATCCAGAAAAGGAAATAGCTATGCAGACATCTTCCTGTTCAATAAGAACTGTATCCTACAGAAACAGAACCATTAGACCTAGTGTATTCAAATGCATGTTGCTTCCAGAACGTGTACAGTTTAAAGAGGAAGGATGGCCCAGTAGTCAGTGTATTAGTGGGGGACTTGGGGAGCCCGGGGTGTTCTATTCGCTGCTCTCCTGTGTGACCTCAGGAAAGTTGCTAAGGGTGGGATTCACAAAGGTACTTAAGTGTCTAACTCCTGTTTTCAAAAGTGACATAGAAGCTTAAGTCTCACTGAAAATAAATGGGACGTAGGCCCATAAGGATCAGATTTTCAAACAGGCACTTAGGAATAAATAACTTTGGAAATCTGGCTCTCTGAGTCTGTTTCCCACCTGTAAAATGTCCCCTTTTGCCTATTAGATTCTACTAGGAGTTACTACTGCTGCCATTTTTTAAAAACGATGCCAAACTAGGGACTCAGGTTCCATTTACTAAGTAGCAATGGTCTAAGCTTCCTGTGATAAATAAAGTGGGAGGAGCTCCCTTTGTTGAACACCCAGCCAGCCAGTTAGCAGTAAAATCCCTCTTGGTATCTGTTCTCTGCTTGCTTTACCTGTAAAGGGTTAACAAGCCCACAGGTAAAAGAAAAGGAGTGGGCACCTGACCAAAAAAGCCAATGGGAAGGCTAGAACTTTTAAAATTGGGAAAGAAACTTTCCCTTTCTCTGTTGTTCTCTGGAGAAGGAGATCCGGAGCAGCAATGCTGTGTAAGGCTTGAACCGGGTATGAAAATTCAGCTTCCATACCTAGAGGAAATTATTTGGATAGGGAATGTTTAGTTAGACGCAATCAGGTTTATTTTTTATTTTGGCTTGTGGATCTCCTCTGTGCTAACCCCTGATGCTTTTGTTTGCTTGTAACCTTTAAGCTGAACCCCCCAAGAAAACTAGTTTGGGTGCTTCATTTTTGGAATTGATCTTTTAAAATCTAGCAAAAGGCTAAGTTCCAGATGTATTTTTTTCTTTTTGTTTTTAATAAAATTTATCTCTTTTTTTTTTTAAGAACAGGATTGGATTTTTGGTGTCCTAAGAGGTTTGTGCGTATGCTGTTTGATTAGCTGGTGGCTGCAGCTAATTTCTTTTGTTTTCTTTCTCAGCTCTTCCTGGGAGGAGGGGGTGAAAGGGCTTGAGGGTACCCCACAGGGAGGAATTCCCAAGTGCTCCTTCCTGGGTCCAAGGGATTTCTTTTTTGCCTTTGGTGGCAGCACTTACCAAGTCAAGGTCAGAGAAAGCTGTAACCTTGGGAGATTAATACAAGCCTGGAGTGGCAAGTATTAATTTTTAGAATCCTTGCGGGTCCCCACCTTCTGCACTCGAAGTGACAGAGTGGAGATTCAGCCTTGACAACTCCAATTCAGCAAAACACTTAGCCATCCATTCAAGTCCCTTTTCAAGTCAATTCTGTTTTATGTTCTATATAGGTTCCTATATCACGTCCATCACTATAGTATCTAAGTGCCTTTCAGTTGTGTGTTTAGCAACATGATTAACATCTGTCATGTATTTCTTCTTTCACCCTTCTCCAGCGGGAGTGTCTGGTTTTGGATTTTTTAAAAAAATTATCTATACATGTTGCTATGTGTTAGAGAAGGAAGGTCAAAGAAATGTGTCTTGTGTTTAGGAACAGACGGTGGCGAGGTTTGGGTTGGCCTTTAGTTCCTGCGGGAATTCATTCCTCAGTCTTGGGCTGGCCAGACAAAGCTCTGTGTCCTTCATAGATCAATTTTATCCTTATTGTAGAAAATTCTATTGTACCAGAGGAGTGAAGCTATCGAATGTGGTCTTTGTCCTGCAGCTTTAGCTGTTCTTTTAGGTCTGGGATATGGAGTACCCAGAAGATAAGGACGAAGACTTTGAACTTAATTTGATATTCTATAGAAAGTCAGTGAGAGAGTGGAGGACATGTTTGATATGTTTCCAGTAGCCAGTTCACTGAGGAGACATGCTACAGTTTAAGGAACTGATGCAAAACCCAGGGAAGTCAATAGAATGACTCCTGTTGACTTCACTGGGCATTAGATCAGGTCTTAAACCTATGCTTATATCCATTTCTGTTGAATAAGGCACTTAATTGCTTTGCTGTGTTGGAGTCTAAGCAATGTTATAGAAGACTTGACAAACACCCTTCTCTGTAACTCAGTTGCAGCATTGTTGAGTGCTTCTTTAACAGTAGTATGTTAGAGTGAACAACGGAAGTCAGCACCTGAATTAAAACACAACTGAATGGGATGATCGGTTGAGTTTACGCTAAGAAGGGATTTCATATTTCTTACAGCAGAAGACGAGAACACGTGACAGGATTTTTTTTCTTTCTAAACTCAAATATACAATAACTTTGTACAGGCTGGATTTGTTTTCACTTATATCCAGAGCAGGCGGGGGGGAGGGGGGGGGGAGGGAGGCGAGAAATATAATACTCATCCCCCAAAAAAGCATGATAAACTTTGTCAATATTTTTTGAAACTCTAAAAAAAAAAAAAAAAAAAAAAATGTTCCAAACAGCCCTCACTGAAATTTTCAGAGGTTAATATGGTTTGAAAGGCAGTAGCAGCTTGGAAAGGCCTGTAGAATTTGGCCTCTCTTTTGAAATATTAAAAAACTCAACACTAAATTCTGTTTTATTTGTATTTCTGGCAAAAGTACATTGATTTCAACAATGCAGCAATGGGAATTTCAACAAAACCACCAGAAACTGAGCAATCTTCAGTTTTGCAAACTATGCAATATTTCTTCAGATGTGAAGCCCCAAATATAATGCTCCATTGAGTCTGTGTTGCTGATTGGAAGAGAGTCCACTGAGATCTATTGTACCCTTTGTTCCCATCTTTTCAGGAGTTTTTATTTACTTTTAATTGAAAATGCAAGTTCAAAATAGGAGTGTGTCTGCAAATCCCCTGTGTGTGTATTTTAGGTTTTAATAATCTCCTAATGGAATGCAATGCTAACTAGAGAGTGTTTAGAGAACAAGTCAATGAGAAATGACATCTTTCAAGGTGCCTTTAAAAATATGCTAATATGCACCACTTCCCAAATAAAGAAAAAAACATTTGTTACACTCTATAATTTGAGATTACTAAATAGAATAAAATTTCAATAATTTAAGATTTTGCATATTTTTATTGATCATCTGAAAATGAAATTTTTGTATTGAAGTGTCTCCATGTGAAGATGCATTGTAGGCTTTTCTCTGCCATATTAAGCTATTATGGAGATGTGATTGACAGATTCTCTGATGCTGACAGTTGATTGAATCATAGAAGATTAGGGTTTGAAGAGACCTCAGGAGGTCATCTAGTCCAACCCCCTGCTTAAAGCAGGACCAACGCCAACTAAATCATCCCAGCCAGGGCTTTGTCAAGCTGGCCTTAAAAACCTCTACGGATGGAGATTCTACCACCTCCCTAGGTAACCCATTCCAATGCTTCACCACCCTTCTAGTGAAATAGTGTTTCCTAATATCCAACCTAGACCTCCCCCACTGCAACTTGAGACCATTGCTCCTTGTTCTGTCATCTGCCACCACTGAGCTCCATCCTCTTTGGAACCCCCCTTCAGGTAGTTGAAGGCTGCTATCAAATCCCCCCTCACTCTTCTCTTCTGCAGACTAAATAAGCCCATTTCCCTTGGCCTCTCCTCATAAGTTATGTGCCTCAGCCCCCTAATCATTTTCATTATCCTCCGCTGGACTCTCTCCAATTTGTCCACATCCTTTCTGTAGTGGGGGACCCCAAAACTGGATGCAGTGCTCAGGAGTGGTGCCAGGGTTTTTGCTGCCCTAGGTGGCAGCGCTACTCCACAGTAATCCGCGGCAGCTCCTCCTCTGAAGCTGCGTTCTCGGCGGCAGGGGTCCTTCCGCTCTGGGTCTTTGGGGCACTTTGGCAGCAGGTCCCAGAGCGAGTGAAGGACCCGCCGCCGAATGTCTGACGACGACCCGGAGCAGAAGGACCCCCGCCGCCGAATTTCCGCCGAAGACCCGGAGCGGAAGAAGCCCTTCACCACCAAAATTCTGCAGAGGGCGGCAAAATGCTGCCCCCCATTTCCTGCCACCCTAGGCAACCGCCTAGGGTTACCTAGTGGAAGCCCCGGCCCTGGCAGTACTCCAGATGTGGCCTCACCAGTGCCAAATAGCGGGGAATAATCATGTCCCTTGATCTGCTGGCAATGCTCCTACTAATGCAGCCGATTATGCCGTTAGCCTTCTTGGCAACAAGGGCACACTGTTGACTCATATCCAGCTTCTCATCCACTGTTATCCCCAGGTCTTTTCTGCAGAACTGCCGCTTAGCCAGTCAGTCCCCATCTTGTAGCAGTGCATGGGATTCTTCCATCCTAAGTGCAGGAGTCGGCATTTATCCTTATTGAACTTCATCGGATTTCTTTTGGCCCAATCCTCCAATTTGTCTAGGTCACTCTGGACCGTATCCCTACCCTCCAGCATATCTACCTCTTTCTCCCCCTCCCCCCCCCAGCTTAGTGTCATCCATGAACTTGCTGAGGGTGCAATCCATCCCAGGATCCAGATCATTATGAAGATGTTGAACAAAACTGGCCCCAGAACAGTCTCCGCTTGTTACCAGCTGCCAACTAGACATCAAGCCATTGATCACTACGCTGAGCCCGACGATCTAGCCAGCTTTCTATCCACCTAATAGTCCATTCATACAATCCATACTTTTGTAACTTGCTGGCAAGACTTGACCGTATCAAAAGCCTTGATAAAGTCAAGATATATCACATCTACCACTTTTAGTGTCAGCTGTAAAATAGTCACAATGAAACCTGAGGTGCTGAGAGTTTGGGCATTTTCACATTACATTGCAAATTCAAATTGGCCTCCTTGTTTTATGAAATGTACACACTGCAACAGAACTATTGTCCGTGAAAGCAAGGCCCGTTTCAGAGAAAAATTGCTGCTGTGAAATGGGTGAAATTTGGGTGGGGGCTTGAAAATGAGGAAGACAAAAGAATTGATTTGCTAGCTGCCTGAGTCCAAACCCACCTGACTCCCCCCACACCCTGGCCCCCTGGGTCTGTGCTTGGGCAGCTAGCCTGAGCCACTGCAGTGCTGTGCCATCCACACTGTTATTTTTAGTGGGCTAGCTCAAGCTGAGTAAGATTGGAGCCTCACTGTGCTAGGTGCTGTACAAACTCCTGTTATGGGGCAGGTATACTGGGCATCATACCAGGCACACAAACAAATGGGCAGCTCCTTGTCTTGAAGGTGACTATTCTAACTAGAGTGTGCTGTAATGATCCTTAATTAGTGCTGTCAGAGGAAAATAAGCTCCTGCTCTTTAGGAAATTGACGCAAATTAAAGGGTCCATTTGGAGGGGTGGGGGGAAGAGAAAAGGTAGAAAGAAAGTTTCAGCGGCAAGTCAATTGAAATGAGCAAGTCAGAACATTCAGCCACTGGCGGGAATGATGGTCGGAGACTAGAAATCCATGTTGACTCATTCTCCTGTAATTAACCTTTCATTCCTCAGCTTTCCCAGCTATTTGCCTTCACACATGCTGTTGCTTTGTTTGCATATAATGTCGCTATTTTCCATTCAGGTCTTTTTTTAAGGGAAAGTATCAACGCTCAGCTGGTTCTTAGGTCTTGTCGTCACTGCTAAAAAGGTGCTTTAAAAAAATTCTCACGATAACTAACGCTCATGGGCAGTTCTGGTGTAAAAACACAGTGAAGACCAGGCACTTCCATTTTGATATGAGGTAAACTCACCACGGTCAGCACTCTCCCTCCGCCTGGGCTTGACCTCTCTGTTTATCTTGAGGTAAAACCAAAGTGTCGTGTCTTGATGATGATTTTGCCTCAGGATAGCTTGCATGTGTTAGTTACTCAGAAGTAAAAAATGCACATTTCTTAGCAGTGATGACAAGGCCTCTGTTTTCTCTATGGAAATTTCCACACTCTTCCACAAATATTTCTAATAGCTGCAACATCCAGCAGAGCTAGGCTAATCGAGCTCTAATTGGCTGGTATCGTTTGATACATGATTACCACTTCCCTGTTAAAGAAGGAGGGAGAGGTGCAGAGATTTCACCTCTGTTCTTACTGCCTCACCCCTGCTGGCGAGGATAGGTGCTGGAACCAGCTGCTGCATTAGCTGGCTTGAAATGGTTTCCATCATATACAGGGTTTACAGTTTGGTTTAGGTGTCAGAGGGGTAGCCGTGTTAGTCTGTATCCATAAAAACAAAGAGGAGTCCTTGTGGCACCTTAGAGACTAACAAATTGATTTGGGCATAAGCTTTCGTGGGATATAACCCACTTCGTCAGATGCATGGAGTGGAAAATACAGTAAGCAGGTATAAATATACAGCACGTGAAAAGATGGGAGTTGACTTACCAAGTGGGGGGTGTCAGTGCTAACGAGGCCAATTCAATTAGGGTGGAAGTGGCCCATTCCCAACAGTTGACAAGAAGGGGTGAATATCAACAGAGGGAAAAATTACTTTTTGTAGTGACCCAGCCACTTCCAGTCTTCTTCAGGCCTAATTTGATGGTGTCAAGTTTGCAAATTAATTCCAGTTCTGCTGTTTCTCATTGAAGACTGTTTTTGAAGTTTTTTTGTTGAAGAATGGCCACTTTTAAGTCTGTTGTTAAGTGTCCAGGGAGACTGACATGCTCTCCTACTGGTTTTTGAATGTTACAATTCTTGATGTCTGATTTGTGTCCATTTATTCTTTTGCATAGGGATTGTCCGGTTTGGCCAATGTACATGGCAGAGGGGCATTGCTGGCACATGATGGCATATATCACATTGGTAGATATGCAGGTGAATGAGCCCTTGATGATGTGGCTGATGTTTGGTTCAGTGGCTCTCAGTATCCCCACTATACAAATTTTTCCAGCACCCCTATTGGTGGGGCATATTTCTTAAGATGACAAGGCCCTATGTTAATAGTAGCTTTCCTGACTGAAGGTAAACACAGTATAAATGGTCACTTTGGCATGTCATGCTCTTTGGTATATGTTGAATAATTGAATTTAACATACTGCCAGGGTGTACCTGCTCCTTGCCAAATGTTTGAAATCACATCGACTTGGTTTGTACTTTAAGAAATTGCTGCCTGTCCGCGTCTCTGGAAACCATTTGATGGCCTCGCACAAACACCATCACCGCAGATATACCGGGGCCAGGTGGATGAGATATTCTTGGAAATGAGAAGTTGAATGGTCCTATACAATGAAAGGAGTTAGATTATTTTTGGATCCTGCTGTCATCTTCTCACCTGCTCTCTGACTTCTGAAGCTGCCCAAAGCAGAGAGGGAGTGGATTGGGAGCAGGCACCAGATTGAGTCAAGAGATCAGTATTATGTTCACTGCTTTGCCACAGACCCTTCTCTTTCTGTGCCTCAGTTCCCTGATTTTTAAAATGGGGATGATGAGCCTCCCGCTCTCTCACCTTGTGTCTGTATTGTTTATTTAGACATAAACCCTTCAGAGAAGGGACTGTCCCTTGCTATGTCTGTTCAGAGCCTACTGCAATGCAGCCCTGAGCTCGGCTGCAGCCTCCAGCTGTTACTGTCGTATAAACAATAATAGCTAATAAACCAGAACTAGAGAGGAATCTAAGCTCTGTGCTTCAAAGCCGAACTTTCCATAGGTTTGGTTTGATTCTGCCCGATTATAGAGACCAGAGATGTATCTAACTCAGATCATCTTCCACATACAGTGTGGGTGAGGGAGTTGTGGTTTGAATGCAGGTTTTTGCTTATTCCCTAAGGTCATTTGCTATTGCTTTGTCCAGTCTAGTTTTAAATATGTCTGGTGAGTCAGCTCCCTCCACTGTCCTTAAATGGTTACTCCACAGTTGGCTGTAATACACAGAACAGTAAAACAGAGTGTTCTCTGACATCCAAATGAAATGCACTTTTGTGTAACTGTATCCTAACACATCCCCCCCCCCCCCCCCGCAATTTGCTAACTTTCCTCTCTGTTACTTGTAGAAGGCTATCATTTCCCCCACTTAGTCTTCTCTTCAACCAAGATGTTAATAATTAGCTGTCTTAATAGCCTCATAAATTCACCCATCCAGCCCCGATTCAGCAATTCAGCATGACTTAAGCAACTGTTTTAAGTTAAGCATGTGCTTAAGTGCTTTTCTGAATCGAGCTCTTTACCATTCCCATCGCTCGACTCTGATTTCCTTCCATGGAACACACAATTGCTGGTAATTCTTTGTGACAATAAATTGAAAACCGTATCAAAGGAGCCACATTTACTACCTATAAACCCCTTTCAAGAGATCTCTCATAACTAAACAATGGACCCATAAAGTGGGGCTGAAAACTGCCCTTTATTGTATTTCCCCTTCTGTGAGTATGAACTGAACATCCGGGACTCTATATAGTAATGACCCACAGGGGAAAAAACGTACTATTGTTGGGGGGAGAAAGAAAATGGCTATTCAGTGACTAAAACTGTCTAATTTGGACTTAAGTTAATTTGTAAAACAAATACAGAAAGGACCTCGGCCATCTGCCTAATGCTGTGCTTCTATTTCTAAGACTTTATTTTTCATTATAATATCCTGGCAGCACAAAGAAGTCCAAGGCTATATACCCTTCTATATATAGAAAAGAAAAGGAGGGGGTATAGGAGCAAATAAGCTCCTATTTTACCTGGACAGTGTGCTTCTGGAGGCATTAAGGATGTTAACTATATTAAGTCACGCACACAAACAAAAAAATTAGCTGGCTAATCTGTTAATCACCTGCATGTGGATTAATCTGAGCAAGTTTATAATCTCCTTGCTCATTTCCACGTGCGCAAGTTACGGAGGTGAATCAAGCAACTCTTGGTTTAGACGAGTGCTAAGCTTGTCATCCAACACTTAGGGAGAGTGGAAATGCCAGATTGTTGCTTGGAATAGCATGGCAAACATCCTCTAGTCATTCTCTGTTTCTTAGACAAGGAGCGTCTGTTGCCCACAGCTCTGGAAAGCGTAGTGAAATGTTTATACTGGGCTGTGTTACAGGGGAAAATAGGTAGGAGATGCCTGTTTCCCCCTCCCCCCCCCCCCATTTAGATTTAGATGACTAGTTTGTGATTAAAGGTCAAGCCGCACTGTTTTGTAAATTTAGATATTAGCCTCGTGTCTTCGGGCAAATTCCAATTTTGTTACCTTGTTATAATTCCCTTTCAGCAGCCCCAACTGTGAGTGGAATCCCATCTTGCTAGGAACTGGAGAAGCCCCTAGTGAACAGCAGTCCCTGCCTTGAAGTGCTTACAAAGGATGGTAGAAAGTAAGTGCTTTTATTTATTTATTTATTTATTTTATTCCCACTGTGCGATCACATTGTACAAAGGGTCCCACCATATAGCCAATAACTTGGGATGGACTCGCCTCAGCCTACCCCTAGGGCTCAGCCCACTTCTGAATCCTCTCTATCGGCTTAATTAGGAACTCCATAGTAATGTTTATTGCACATCCACTCTACTCGGGTATATTGGTTGGCTCTACTTGTTTCTATTGAGTTCTAAGTGTTTTTCCCCAGTGGTTAATTGAAAACACAAAACTGTGTTCTAAAAAGAAAAAAAAGGCAAGATAATAATTAGTTTCTAGGGGCCTGGGCAACTTCTGGAGATGCCAAAAGTCTTCCAGATCTGATTCTGGGAAACTTCTTGGTGCCAATAGCAAAGGGTGCGTAAGGGTTACACCAGAGGGGTGTAAATTGTAGAGCGCTCTAAAGTGTTGCCTTCTAACTCCCCCATGTAGACCCTGCTGACGCATTCTAAAAGGTTCCTAGTATACCTTAACGTAGTACTGTTTCAAACAAGATTAAATCAATACACAGAGCTCAACGTGGTAGCATGTTCTACAGTGTACACCCCTGTGGTGTGCATTGCCACACCATGCCCTAAGTTTCTTGAAAGTGGGACTCAGGCACTTACATTTTACACTATAATAAGAAGAATGTTGGATTGTGGCTGCTCCGCGATCATGGATCACACTATAAGATTAGGAAGAAGAAGAATAAGCTTCCTTACTTGATTGTGCAGTAAGCTGACACCTATGAAGCCAGTTATCATGTGTTCATGTTGAACTAACCAAAAGAACTATGTTCAGAATAAACCTCTGATCTTGCATTCAGGGTCTGCCAGTCCCTAGAGTTAAGGGTGGAATCTGTGCCTTAAGCCTGAATTTCTTTGGCTGTGAAAGTTGCTGGAAAGTCATGGTTTTGTTTTGTGTGTTAGCCTTTGTAGCTGTTTTTGCTGTACTGGAAACATCAGCTAACCAAGGTTCTCCCCCCCCCCCCACTTCCCTACCTATTTCCTTCTAGTAGACTCTGTTTTTTCCACTAACTAACAGCGAAGCTGAAATGTGAATGACTACAAACAAGTCGGATGCGTTAATGTCACAGAACAGGGTATATTTGAGTGTGTTAAGCAATCTGTTTAGTGCTAATTAGAATATTAATACTGGTTGTTATTTTGCTCTTTATCTCTGTGCTTCACAGCTGCAGAACAAAGGGAAGCAAAGTAAGAAGCAGTTAGTACTGTCCATGGTGTGTGTTTGATACAGGCAGGTCCAATGTATTTAGAACAAGGACAGGAGAGGATCTGGCTGAGTTTGTCAAGCCTCCAGAAATTCTCTCTGAGGAATTTTCCACTATGTAAAAGTGGGGAAAAAAAATAGAGAGAAATGAAATTAAAATGCTAATTGATTTGGAAAGAAATATCTCCATTCCCAGTTAGATGCTATTGCCATAAGCAAAGTGCATTTTGTAAACTGTGTTTAAACCCCCTCTGAATTCCTAGTGTGATATCACACCTGGGGATTATGAGATCCAGCTAATTACTGCTGTCATCACTGCTATTTTGCTCCAGCAGTGTAAAAGCAGAGACTCTTGAGCGGCAGTGGGAGCTTTGTGTGATGCAACAGGGATCCTCTATAGGGTCTGAGATAATCAGTGTGTGTGATAGAAAGTTACGGAGAGACAAACACATACACACGGAGACAGTTTCATACAGACATACTGACACAGATGCACACACACTGCTGCACAATAATTGTGGAGAGAAAGAGGCAGCAGAAGCAATGGGGACCCTGTGCAGATTCAGAGCCTGGATCAAGAGGTCAGATTTGCGGGTGGCATGTGAAAGAAAAACAGGCACACTTATAGGGCTCTGTAACTACATTGGGTCTAGAATTCCACCCCAGGTTACCAGCCACAGGAGCTTTAATCTCTAGGTTTATGATGCTTTTGTTGGTATTATAGCTACATAGTTCTGTCATTTGTCCTGTATGGCTCCATTCTGCTCCTGCTGAAGTCAATGGCAAAACTTCTGTTGGATTCTAGAGTGCAGAGTCAGACTCTCTCTATCATGTGGATGATAACAATAGTTTATCACAAGCCACATTTGGGTGGTACTTAGATACCACTGTGATTGTGCCTTGGAGACACAGAAATAATTCCCATGAACTGACCGAGGGTTGGATTTGTGGCTCTTTTCTGCATGTCAGTGACATGAGCTTTCCTGGGAACCTGCAGATCAAGGCTGAGATTGTCAGAGGGACTAAAGGTACCCAGAGTAAAATTTCTGAAAGTGTCAAAGTTGCTTAGTCCCCTTGAGAATTAGGCTCCTTGTGCTTTTGAAAATATTACCCTAGATCCTTTAGTTTTCACTTCACTTTGTCTTTTGTTTCTTTGTAATTACTTTTGTTGTTTAGAAGGCTTTGAAAAAAAGAAACAGTCTTGAATATAAAATGGCTTCACAGAATTTACAAAGTGTAAGATTCAGGTAATACTTCCTGGATTTCTCAGGAGGTTTGAGAGGAATAATTAGCTAAGAATTGAAATACAATTTCCATGCCTGGGGGTGGAGTTTTTTTTCAAAGGCACAGATGGCATTTAGGCACCTAATTCCACTGAATACTGAAAGAGGCTAAATGCTATTTGTGCCTGTGGAAAATCTCCCTCGTGAAGCATGAAACCCCTAGCTTGAAGTGATTTCCATCATATACAGGGTTTACAGTTTTGTGCAATGGCTCTCAGCACCTCCCACCCCCAATAAAAATTGTTCCAACATCACTGCTCACAGCTTCCTTTGTTAACAGGGATCACCAAGTTGCTGAAAGTCAGTGCATAGAGGTGTAACACCATTGCACATCTAATAACAAGAAAACAGATGAGGAAAAAAAAACATTTACAATTTCCTGCTTATCAGGATTGGATTTGCCCTGTGACACACTCTCTTGCTTCTGGAGATATTTAGACAATGTCCTTACAGACACATTTGAAAATTGCCAAGAGCCAGTTTGGCATGGTCTCCCCTGTATCTGCCATTGGCCTTCATTTAGCAATAAGATAAATGTCATCAACTTCAGAAGTAATTAGGATGGTTGGCTTTTTCATATACATAATATATCCCAGATAAGACATTAAACCCTTAGCATTTTCATATCTTTGCCATTCTTTCTTCAGACAAATATCTGGATTAAGCAAACCCTATTGACAATTTACCATTGTGGTCAAATTTTGAACAATACACGCCTAGTCTTATTTTTGTTATTTACTTCTTAACATCAGTTACACATGTTATTAAAACTGGAGTGTCCTATTTTTCATCCTTTATTAGATTTTTGTTTTACTGCTTCATGATCCCAAATCCTTAGTTATACTTCCTCAATTAGAAAACAGAGCTGGTTGTTGTTGTTGTGGTATACATCTGCAGAGGCCGCTATAATTAGGCCCCATGGGGTGGCTGCAAACACTAAAATTTAGTTAAATGATCAGCGGGAGAATGGTCTTGAAACATTTCTTTTATTTCATCTATAATTTTATGTCATGGCTTTGTATAAATCCCATTCCTAAAGCCACAGCCAGATTGCAGCTCTTCCTGGTGTGTACTCCCCACCCCCAATATCTAATAATGCTACCGATTATTGCAAACCTGTAAACAAGACGAGCCAAGGGGTCACTGGGTTTAAAAACTGAAGCGACAAAGCAGGCCAGGGTAATGCAATAAAAGATGCCATAAAGGCGGCCAGGTGAGCATAAAGACGCATCATGGGCTGTTAGCTAGATTCCTCCATGACTTCCATCTATCCAGATGAGTGCGCCAAGTCAGCAGATGTTTTATTTCTCTAGTGCTCAGCGTGGTACAGCTGTCGTCTCAACCCTGGAAATATCAACTTCTAAGATTAATGATGGAATCCAAGGTTGAATGTAATGATGTCTGAACGTAATGATGTTGTCGAAAAGTACACTGGAAATGGCTGGGTAATGAAAATGAGCCAAAGAGTTGATTAAAAAGAACATAGGGATGTCTGTAAGTATTTAGGCATGCTTGTTACCATGGAATCCAAGCACCTATACAGTGATGTCTCAGTGTTCCTATTCTGTACACGTTTAAGCATGCCCATTGCTCTGACATCTGAGCACCTCAGTTCAGAGTTGAAGGTCAGCTGTAGGGATGGGACAGAGCCAAGATGGTATAGAGGAGTAACCCTGAACTTTGAGAAAGTTGACATCTAGCTTAGTGCTACTGCATCTCACAAAAGGCTTGAATCCCTAATTAGGTCAGCCTATGTCTATCGTCCTGGTTCTTACTTGCAAGACCTGATTCAGTGCCCACCGGAGTCCATAGAAGGACTGTCACTGACTTCAATGGACTTCGGATTGGCCCCTCTCGATTAAGCTGAATCTGGAGTATTGTAATAAAAAACTGTGAAATATGAAGTCCATGCAAGCTCAGTGACTCCATCCAACTCTCTCTCGCTGTTTGCTGCAGCTCCTCTGTAGACTTTGATAGCACTGGTCACAAAGAAACTTTGGTGGGAGTTGGATCAGATCAAAAATGCCAAACTATGTAGCCGTGTGACAGGGTATACCTGAGGCTCTGTGCTGGAGGCCTCATGGCCCTGCCACACCCCACTTCAAAAAGGGCAATGGAGAGGGTCCTCCAAGCTGCCTAGAGTGGGTGTGTGGGACACAGGCAATCAGGGCCCAGCAGCCTAGTATAAGAAGAGCTGTAGGGCCATCGGGAGTTCAGTTCCTTGCTGGAGCTGATGGAGTGGCTGATCTGTGGCTGGCTGACTGAGCTACAGGATCTCAGACAAGGTAGTGCTACCAGAAGCCAGGGAGAGCAAGAAGGAGCCCTGGGACTCCATCAGAACAAGGCCCTGAGGTAAGGGTGAAGATGGCACAGGGAATTGGCCCAGGGAATTAGAGCAGCCGTGTGACTCAGATAAAGGGACACAGCAGATAGCTGCTATCTACAGGGTCCCTGGGCTGGGACCTGGGGGTGGGGGACCCAGACCAGTCCCATTAGCCACTGGGGGAAGTGGCCTGGACAGTGCAGCACCCCAGAGGGGGGAACTGAACTAGAGTGGCCCAGCTGGAGAGCTGTAGCCAAGAAGACCCAGGAGGGCGAAGACATTGTCTCCAGAGGAGGGACAGAGAGAGAGCGTGTGCAGGTGCGCACTTAGCCAAGGGGGTGCTCACAAGAGGTGAGTGCACCCCATTACAAGCTGTTACTCATTTGAGTGGCTTTGATGACTGCAGGGGAACTGGTCTTGTGAATAAGGGTTATGGGATTCGGCCCACACATTTCTTCATAAGATTGAGATCTAAGATGGAAGTACATCTGCTGCACTCCATTGGTTCTGCTTTTGTTTAACAGACCATAAACAATTTGTTTACACAGATAGCTTTTCATCTTCAACAGCGCATCACAACTGAGGTCCTCCAGGGATCAGTCCCTGCTCTGTTTATTGCTTTTCATTTATGTACCAGGCTTGGGTGATTTAGTTCGTCAGTGCTTCTATCTGAGTTTTAAGGCAGCTGTTTTATGTGCTTTCCTTTTTTTAAAGGCTATTATTAAAGTATAGGTTATGAATGTTATGATTGTGTCTAACCTACGGAGGTTGAAGTGGTATGAATAATAAAATAGATGTTATGATCCACTCCATGGTACCATCAGGGAATAGAATCCTAGACCATCAGTTCTAAAACACAGGCCTAACGCTTGAGCTGAGAGGCTTAAGTACTTTAGCGGGCAGTAATATTTGGCTTTACTCCTCCATGTAGAACAGCCACTAGATGGAAACAGAATCACGTGTACCCCATCAGTATTTTACATGAAAATATTGTGCAAAACTTTCATAGTCAAAACCTGAAAATAGAGAATCCTAATTTGGAGTTTTCGTACAAACGTGGAAGGCTGGGACGCCCTGCTAAAGGGTTTGCTGGGGCTTGTGAACCTTGAGGGTGAGGCTAGGTTGGGGGTTTTTGTGAGTTTGGGGCCCAGGTGAGAACCAATGCTGTTTAGTCAAGTTCCTCCCCCTCCCCCCGGTGATTTTTGATGACCTGAAAGTCCAAGGGTGACTAGGAAGGAAAAGAGTTGAGTCACAACTAGGAATGAGCTCAAGGCATGAAGATATTTAGTGTGATATGAGGCCTTAGAAATGATCTCTTTGCAAGTAACAATGTTTTATCCATATACCCATATGCTGTATTTATGTCTGTTCCTCCAGTGGACAGGCATATCAGCACTTTCCTCTGCTGGATGGAAAGTTTTAGCTCTGTGTGGTTTTAGATTAAGTGTGTGGGGTGTGAGTGTGTATAATGGCTGCCATCTTGCCAACCTCAGGGATTGAACCGGGTAGGTCCAGAGCTAAAAGCATGAGTCTCTACAGCTTAAGTTGAAGAGCCAGATTCTCTATCTGAGGGTTACCATACGTCCGTTTTTTCCTGGACATGTCCTGCTTTTCAGCAATCAAACCCCCGTCCGGGGGGAATTGCCGAAAAGCCAAACATGTCCGGGAAAATGCCGGCCGGGCACTTCCCCTCCGACGGCTGCTCTGCTCCGCTCCTCCCCTCTCAGACTTTAAGAGCTGAGCTGCCCGAGCCAGCGCTACTGGCTTCGGGCAGCCCCCCCTACCTCCGGACCCCGAGTCGCCGGCCAGGCACTTCTTCTCCCCGGCTCCAGCTGCTCTGCTCCGGCGGCTCGGGGTCCGGAGGCAAGGGGGGCTGCCCAAAGCCGGTAGCGCTGGCTCGGCTTTTAAAGTCTGAGAGGGGAGGAGCGGAGCAGCTCAGCTGGAGCCCGGGAAGGGAAGTGCCTGGCCGGCGGCTCGGGGTCCGGAGGCAGGGGAGCCTGCCCGAAGCCAGTAGCGCTCGGGCAGCTCGGCTCTGTTTAAAAGCCAGGCTGCCCAAGCGCTACCGGCTTCGGGCAGCCCCCGTGCCTCCAGACCCTGTGCTGCCGGAGCCCGGGAGGGGAAGTGCCCGGCTGGGGGCGCAGGGTCTGGGGGCTGCCCGGCAAACCGTGAAGCCGGTAGCGCTGGGTCAGCCCTTTCCCCGTGGCTGGGCGTGGGAGGCAGGAGAGGGCGGAGTTAGGGCGGGGCTAGGGGTGGGGAAGTGGGTGGGGCCAGGGCCTGTGGAGGGTCCTCTTTTTTTATTTATTAGATATGGTAACCCTACTCTAGCTTAGAGCTGTAACAGACTCGCATCATCTGTGGATCAGGCATAGAGGGTGACACATAACCCATCCTGTCCAGTGAGTTACAGAGGCACATGTGAGAGAGAGCTTATGTTGCTCTCTAATGCTTCATGCAACAATCGTGACATTCTAAAATGTGTGTGATTTGGTTGCATTTTTCAATGTATATTTTAGGGCTACCATATATCTGGATTTCCCCGGACATGTCCAGCTTTTCGGTCTATAAATAGCCGTCCGGGGGGATGTTTAAAAATCTAAAAATGTCTGGGATTTCCCCCCGGTCGGCTATTTATAGACAGAAAAGCAGCGGCCAAGCACCGCTGGGCACACAAAGCCCCTTCCCGGCCCCCCCCCCATCCCCTGCAGCCTTGCCACACTGTCCAGCCCCGCAGCTGTCTTCCCCCTCCTCCCTTCCCCTGAACGCTCCGCCCATCTGCTCCTCCCCCTCCCCTGCCTCCCGCGAATCAGATCTTCGCGGGAAGTCTGAAAAGAAGCAGGGGCAAGTGGGAGGCAGCAGCAGGTAAGCTGGGGTGGGTAGGCGGGGGCGCGAGGAGGAGAGGTCTGGGGAGGCGCGGCCCTGGCCAAGCCGCTCCCTCCGGCCCAGGCTGAGCGGCGCCCAGCGGCTCCGGCCCAGCTCGGGCCCCAGCGACTCTGGCCCCGGTTCCGGCCCCAGGGCGGCAACCCTGGCTCAGGCCCCAGCAGCCCCGGCCCTGGTTCTGGTTGAGCGCACCAGCCCAGCCCCGGCCAAGCACCCGTGGCCCGGCCCGGCTCGGGCCCCAGCAGCACCGGACCGACCCGACTCGAGCCCCAGCCCAGCTCGGGCTCCAGCAGCGCCGGCCCTGGTTCCGGCCGAGCGCGCTGGCCCAGCCCTGGCTGAGCACCTCTGGCCCGGCCCCAAGCCCCGCAACCCCGGCTGGAGTGCAGCCTGATTCCTGGGCTCTTTAAAGCCAGTCCTGGTCAGGGGACAGGGAGGGGGGTTGGATGGGTCAGGAGTTTGGGGGGGGGGGGAGCTGGCGGGGGGCTGTCAGGGAGGCAGGGGTCTGGAGAGGGGTTGGGACAGTCAGGGACAGGGAGCAGGGGGGGGGTTAGATGGGTCTGGGGTTCTGGGGGGCCTGTCAAGGGGCGGGGAGCAGTTGGATAGGGCATGGGAGTCTCTGGGGGTCTGTCTGTGGGCGGGGGTGTGGATAAGGGTCGAGGCAGTCAGGGGACAGGTAGGGTCGTAGGGGGTTCTCAGGAGGGGGCAGTCAGGGGACAAGGAGCTGGGGGGGTTGGGAGTTCTGAGGGGGGCAATCAGGGGGTGGGAAGTGGGAGGGAGTGGATGGGGCGGGGCAGGGGTGGGGCTAGAGCAGGGTTCCTCCCCACCCAGTGTCCTCTTTTTTGCTTGTGGAAATATGGTAACCCTAGTATATTCTATTCTGCATAAGTCCTTATACCACTGTCATCAATGTAGTATCTTAGCACCTTCAAGTAGGGCATGAAGTATTGTGACTAAAGTCGCGTGTTTGTTCTATCATGCTCTCCCCCGGGGGAGAAGTGCGTGCAAGAGGAAAAGAGGAATGTTTTGTTTGAGGATACTTTTATAGTATACACAAACGTGTGTTCCTACATGTTTGTTTGTTTTTTGTTTTTATATAAAAGTGTGTGTGTGTGTATATATATCCTTTAGCTGCTGTAGCCCATGGAAAATGCGAACTCTAATATTACTGCTCAGATGTGAATAACAGGTTAGCACTAGTTGTTAATAAAAGTTACATTTCTCTACTTCTGGAGCCCGTGACTTAAACAGATTATGTCCAAAATGTAAATGTTGAGACTTCACTTAATCAGAATTGGTCATGGCATGTAAGGAAGATGAACAGGCCATAATATTCATGTTAACATAAGAACGGCCATACTGGGTCAGACTAATGGTCCATTGAGGCGAGTATCCTGTCTTCTGACAGTGGCCAACTCAGAGGTTATGAACAGAACAGATAATCATCGAGTGATCCTTCCCCTGTCATCCACTCCCAGCTTCTGGAAACAGAGGCTAGGGACCCTCAAAGCATGGGGTTGTATCCCTGACTATCCTGGCTAATAGCCATTGATGGACTTATCTTCCATGAACATATCTAGTCCTTTTTTGATCCCTGTTATAGTCTTGGCCTTCACAACAGCCCCTGGCAATGAGTGCCACCAGTTGATTGTGTGTTGTGTGTAAAAGTACTTTTTGTTTGTTTTAAACCTGCTGCCTATTAATTTCTTTTGGTGACCCCTAGTTCTTGTGTTCTGTGAAAGAATAAATAATCGTTCCTGTGATGGGCTCGGTCAAAGAGACCCTCTTGGGATTGCCACCTGATGTGCTGAGACTACCTCTGAGCCCATATTCCCTGCCAGCTTGGGACTTCAGAACCCTGCCTTGTTGAGCCAGACACGCTAGCCTGCTACAACACAGACCCAGGTCTGAACCATGTCCGCCAAAGCTGCAGGCTATAACTGAAAACCACTTAGCAGGTACTTCTGTCTCCAGCACCCAGATACCCAGTTCCCAATGGGATCCAAACCCCAAATAAATCCGTTTTACTCTGTATAAATCGTATACAGTGTAAACTCATAAATTGTCTGCCCTCTGTAACACTGGTAGAGAGATGTGCACAGCTGTTTGTTCCCCCAGGTATTGATTACTTACGCTGGGTTAATTAATAAGCAAAAGTGATTTATTAACTATAAAAAGTAGGATTTAAGTGGTTCCAAGTAATAACAGACAGAACAAAATGCAAGTTTTACCATGCAAAATAAAACAAAACACAAGTCTGAGCCTAATACAGTAGGAAACTGAATACAGATAAATCTCACCCTCAGAGATGTTACAATAAGCTTCTTTCACATACTAGACTCCTTCCTAGTCTGGGCCCAATCCTTTTCAGACCAACATTGTGGTTTATGGCCTGTGTCCAGTAATCACTCACACCCCCGTAGTTACTGTCCTTTGTTTCAGTTTCTTTCAGGCATCTCTTTGGGGTGGAGAGGCCATCTCTTGAGCCAGCTGAAGACAAAATGGAGAGGCTTCCAGGGCCTTTTATATTCTCTCTCTTGTGGGTGGAAACCCCTTTGTTCTTCTCTGCAAAATTACAGCAACAAGATGGAGTTTGTAGCCACCTGGGCAAGTCACATGTCCATGAATGATTCAGCTTTTGGCAGGACGATGCCATTGGTTACATGTTAGTTTGAATGTTCCCAGGAAAGCTCAGATGTGGATTGGTGTCTCCCATAATCCATTGTCAATTAAGTGTTTCTTGATAGGACTATTCTCAGTAAGTGCCCATTCTCAAGAAACTGACCAAATGCTTCACTTAGAATCAAACACATTGAGATACAAGTAGATAGCCAATATTCATAACTTCAAATACAAAAATGATACACACAGAGACAGCATAATCATAATCAGCAAACTACAACCTTTCTATAGACACCTTACTTGACCTCCTTTGTACAAGATTTCGTGCAACTATAGGACCTTGGTTGCAACAATGATCTATACGGTCACAGTTCATGTCAATAACATCATACTTCCCTATTCACTTGCTCCACACCAGTCAAGATTTTATAGACCTCACTCATATTTCCTCTTAATTGTCTCCTTTCCCAGTCTTTTTCATCTCTCTTCATATGGAAGCTGTTCCATACCCCTAATCATTTTTGGTGCATGATATTTTCTGTCTTATTATCTATCCCTTTTCTAACGATTCCTGCACTATGGGAGGAAAGTGCACCCAGTAGTTACTAGGACTGAAAAATATTGGACAAAACGCTATGATCATATTCCTTGCAACAGTACCAAATATACTTAATACAAATTAAGACTTGCAAAGTATTGCATTGTCCTGTCAAGTTGTATATTCAAAAAATATTACTCTGGAGTGAATAATTCATTATCTCCTTGCCTTACGTGTAATGATAGCCTGTAATAAGAGTCTACTCTTGAGTAGCAGCTGGCTTTTCCCTCATTATATATACATAGACCCAAAGAATTTTTTATGCTCCAGTGATCGTAATTTGTGTTTCACATCATGCTATGAGTTTCTCCTTGTGTAAATGCTTTGAAAATTGAAATTATAAATAATTTTTATGGTTCAGTGAGAAAACCATTAAGGTATTTAAAATGTTTGGTGGTGCAGTAGTTGCAAGGGGAGCTTGATATTTATAGCATGTTGGGAGACAGGAATGTGACTGTGTTTTAGCAGAAAAGACACTTAATGACAGGGTATTGACTACATATTGCTGCAATATTGGTTTTATAGCAATTAAGTGAAAATTCACTTTAAGGCACAAAAAAGCAACATTGCCACTGCTTGAGTGTTAAATAAAGTTGGAGCTTTTCAAAGTAGATCCAGATTCATTGAGTCAGACTGTCAAAATTGTAATTTTGCATCCAAACTGGCATTTGCTTGCTTGAAATGGATAATTGCAGAAGCAAATGGATGCTTATGCTCACTATATATATGCAATGGACCATGTGAATGTATGTGTTTGCATGGGTACTAAATGCACAAGCATTTCTGTAGCACACAATTGCAGCACCCTTCAGATCTCGATGAGTTCTGTCTGGGCTCGGTATTTTTGCTTAGGGGTATTGTGCAAATGTGGGAGCATTGCCTATCAGAGCAGGAGACTAAAAGTCAGAACTCATGGGATCAGATTTTCACACTTCAGTGGGAACAAGAGATGCTCTGCACTTTGAAAAGGCAGGCCAGTGGATTCTATTTCTGGCAACGACTGACTCGTATGACATTGAACAAGTCACTTGACCTCTTACAACCTTAGTTTGTAACCCTCTGTAAAATAGTTATAAAGTTAGTTAGTTACTTAACTGGTGTGTCCTGAAGCATTAGTATCTGTAAGGAACTCTGAGATCATTTAGTCAAAGGTGCTGTTAAGGTGGAAAGCAATATTATTCTCAGCAATTCTTTTGTGGTGCTTCCAGCCCATCTATTCATGCAGTGTGAGCAGCCCAAGGACTGTGTTTGATCTTGGCTTTTCACTCGTGGTCTCAGTGGGGGAAAAAACAACTAGCCTTTTCCATAAAAAGTTAAATAAAATAAAAAGCCCAGCTATTTTCATCATTCAAATGCTGGATTTTGGCAATAGAACAACTACAAAAACTGCCTTGTTTTCCTGTGAATCTATCACATAGAATGTAGGGTTACCATTCGTCCGGATTTACCCGGACATGTCCTCCTTTTTGTGTTAAAAATAGCGTCCGGGGGGAATTTGTAAATCACTAAAAATGTCTGGGATTTCCCCCCCATGCAGAGCAGAGCGAGCGGCTGGGAGGACTGCAAGAAAGTCAGCCGCTCGCCTTCCCCCTGCAGCTTGCCGGGCTGGACTCCGGAGCAGCTGTAGAGCTCCTCCTCCTCCCTCCCCCCCCTGCATTCTGAGCCGGCCGGGCTGTTTGCATCGGCCTCGGCAGCTCCTCCTCCCCTGCAGCCCAGTGCCCTGCTCAGGCAGTACTGTGCAGGGGCAGGGACCGGGTTGTGTATTGCGCTGGGGAGCGCAGCCACGTGTCCGGCTCCGCACAGAGCCCAACACCCTGTTCTGAGCGGCGGGGTAAGGGGGCCAGGGGGCAGGAGAAGGGGCAGGGAGATTTTGGAGGGGGCAGTCAAGAGACGGGCGGGGGGGGCTTTTTGGGGGGAATGGAGAAGGTTTTGGGCAGTCAGGATACAGGTAGGGGGTAGGGTCCTGGGGG
>NC_048299.1:146933645-146958970 GCF_013100865.1 Trachemys scripta elegans
CGGGGGGGGGGGGGGGGGGGAGGGGGGGGGGGGGGGAGGGAGGGGGGGGGGGGGGGGGGGGGGGGGGGGGGGGGGGGGGGGGGGGGGGGGGGGGGGGGGGGGGGGGGGCTCCTCCCGTCCTCTTTTTTGCTTGCTGAAATATGGTAACCCTAATAGAATGCTATTCTTCTTTTACTTTGATTCCATGAGTAGTCTCCTGGCTAGGGGCCAGATTGTGATCTGCATTACACACCCAGGCTCTGTGCAGGCCATCTAAATTGCAGGTCTCAGTGGGATGCTGCCGCTTCTTTCTCCCTCATAAGGGGAGGCAGAGAGTGGGTTGAGTTTTGAACACTATTTATCACTATCTTAGGTGCCTCACAGTCTCAAATGTATTTATCCTTATAACACCCCCCTGCAGGTGGGAAGTAGGGTGACCAAATTTGAAAAATCGGGAAGGGGATGGGGGGGAAATAGGAGCCTATATAAGAAAAAGACCCAAAAATCGGGACTGTCCCTATAAAATTGGGACATCTGGTCACCCTAGTGGGAAGTGAGAGTAAATGGGGAACCTGAGGCACAGAGAAGCGTATGTCTACACTGCAGTCGGAGGTGTGACTGCAGTCTGGGTAGGCATCTAGCTTTCATCTGACTAGCACGGCTAAAAACACTATTTGAGAGATGCCGGCATGGACTTTGGTGCGGGCTAGGCATACGAGTATGCACCCTGGATTCTGGGCAGACTTGTACAGCCCGCATTCGGGCCTGTGTGGCTGCATCTTCCCTGCTATTTTTAGCTGCACTAGCCAGATTAAAGCTAGATGCCTATACCTCTGACTGCAGTAGAGACATACCCTAAATAAGGGCTTGTCCTAGATGAACATGAGCTGTGTGGCAAACTGGGGTGTAAATCTAGAACATACTAGAATGGCATCGACTAACTGTCCGGGAAGACCCTGGTCCTACACATTCCCTAGTGTGCTTTGATCTACTCCTGTTTCAAAGTGGAGTAGATCAGCGCACACTAGCGAACTGTTAGTGTGCGGTAGCAGGGTCCACATGGACAGCTAGCATGCTGTAGATTTACACCCCAGCTTGCCACGCAGTAACTGTTTGTCTAGACAAGCTCTAATTTTCCCAAGGTCACACAGGAAGTTGGTGGCAAAGCAAGGAATTGAAACTGGGGCCTTCCGTAGTGCTGTTACATCATGTTTGTTAGTTAGCATGAGACTTTGGGTCATGTTGTAACTTGGTGTAATTTTCTAGTGAAGACAAGCCCTTGAGCTGTGAGCTTTAGAACCGCCACTAGGAACAATTTCACATCTCACAGCTGCTTGGCAGGGAAAAGATACTAGTTCAACAATGAACTTTGAAACTGAAAAGTCACACAGGCTGTTCCACTATGTTATTGCTATATAGCCGTCTTTCTCGTTATACTGCAGAATGAAAAGAGAATGACTCAAGACACAACAGTTAGATCCAGGTTGCAAACACTCAGTCAGTTGGCAAATGTTCCGATCTACAATTTAGGTTGGGGGCCCATCTCTGAAAACAACAATGAGCATGGGTGGGCTTTTCTTCAAGGATCCTCTTTGATATTGGTGCATGTTGCATAGGATGTAGGGATTGCTATGGCAACGGTACATTTTGGATCACAAAACAATTAGGTATTAAAACCCCACATAATCCACTGGCATGTAAAGTACTGCTATGAGGCAGTTAGTGACTTATTACATCTTCATTTCTGGGAGCTAAAGAAATCAAATTTTTAAGTTTTTAAATGAATATCTTAATTTTATCTCTTAGAATTAAAATGGCTTCTTTGTTCTGAAATTACATCACTTACAGTAAAAAGGGATGGAGTAATGGCTTCATGACATGATCCCCAAGAGTGGTGTTGGTATGGATATTAGATAGTCACTAATGCATCAATATCAATTGGTTTATTTTTATGGATGGATTCTGTAATGATTCATATAAACGGCACACTTCCACCAGTACATGGCGCTGTATCTTTAACTTCATGCTAAGTTGTCTTATTGTGATGCTATATTGTATTTGATGGGGTTTTATAGAGAGTTTTAGTTCTGCTTGTGAGTGCTGGAGTTGTTACTTGCAGTGTCCCAGTATATCATTTGATTTCTATAGGTAAGTATTAAGTTAAACCTAATTATTGTATTTGAGTACACCTGAATTCTGGATCTGTTGAGCAGGGACCATGTCTTCCTGTGTGCCAAAGATCAACAAGTTCTGATCACAATTGGACTTTATCATTAATCAACAGATTTTGAGTAATAGGCTGGCCCCATTGATATCAATGACTGAACACTCATTGACTTCAATGGCACCAGGATTTTACCCTCTTCGAGTTTAGGGATTCTAAACACACTGGATGTCTGGATCTGAATAGGAAGTTTCAGATGAATAATTGCCTGTGCAACTTTTGGAGGATACTTTCACAAATACTTGTCAGCCATTTTAATACTTGCAAGTAGTGAATAATAGGAAAATGGGCATTATAGTGTGAACTCAGCAATTTTATTTGTGAAAACTCTGTGTGTGTGTGTGTGTGTGTGTGTGTGTGTGTGTGTGTGTGTGTGTGTGTGTGGAGAGAGAGGGGGGAGAGAGACAGAGAGAGGAAAAAAATATATATATATAATCTGACCTTGAAAATTGAATAAGACACACACACACACACACACACACACAAGAAAGGAGAGAAAAGAACAGCAAGGATAGAAAAATACAGATTCTGTTTCTGGTGTCAACTTTCACTTGCCAGCTCACTACTGGAAAAACACAGGCACAGCACATGGTCTTATCAGCCACTCCAAAACTGGCAAATTCATACAGCATCAGGCTGTTTAGGGCATTGTTTTAACTGCCTCTTTCTGGTCACAAGTTTATAGCAGTGTTGCAAAATATGCATTTTGGCCTGCTAAGCCAGATTTTTATTAGACAAAAGAGAGGGATAGGAAAGAGAAGAACTAAGGTAGGGATGGAAAAGGACACATTGGGGCCCGTGACAAAGTCTCACATTCCAGGTGTTATTCAGGATTCAGCTGGAGCCAGTGGAAGTCTTTCTTAGCCCGGTTTGGTCAAGACATTGCTCAGGATTGAGCAATGGAGTCTCCTGGATTCTGGGATCCCAGGAGACAGTGGAGATGCAAACCATGATTGGTGAAACTCATTGCTGACCAAAATAAGATGAAGGAATTTCTCTTTCCTCCCCCCCCCCACGGGTACTTTTTTTTTTTCCTTTAAAGAATACCGAAATGGAGTAATGTATGGAGTAGCCCATCCCCTCGTTATTTTGTTCACTGATTAGGCCTAATTTCCAACACCCTGATTTTGGTCCATTGATTTTCAGTCCCTTTTGTTAATGAGGGATGATTTCAACCCAGTCCTTGAGTTATGTTAGTAGGCCTCTTTGTTTAGATTAATTTTTGTTTTCCTGTTGCACCATTTTTATTAATGTTTATTGTTATAGATTATTGTGACATTTTATTTGGTCACCTTTTACAGTTGAGCTCACAATTATGATAAATTTGAAGCCCCAATTATTACAATTAGGCTTCAAATCAGCCATAGCCTCTAGGGGTTACCATGATATGAATAAGAAATACCTTTTGGATTCACAAAGAAGCCAATGGGAATTAATCGCCCTCTACCCCACAACCAACATATCCCAAATTTTGAAACTACTCTACCTTTGTGAATCCTCCACTATCACCATGGTAACAGGCATTTCTTCAGCCTAGCTAAGCATGTCATTTCATTCCCACTTGAGCTAAATAAATAAAAAATAAGACAAAGAAATGCCGTCAAAAGCTCTTGACACAATCTTCTTGTCATCTCTTTTTCTTTAACACAGTCTGGCCTCTTCATCTTTGCAATTACTGAGGCTGTTGCTGGTTTTATCACATCCCCATCAGTTGAACCAATGAGTCCTTACATGGTACAGGGTGCTGGTGATGAAATGGCGCAATGGCACCAGCTATCTGGACATAGAGGCCCTGATTCAGCAAAGCACTTAAGTACATACTTTATTTTAATCAAGGGTCTAGTCCAGGGGAGGCAAACTTTTTGGCCTGAGGGCCACATCGAGTTTCCAAAATTGAATTGAGGGCTGGTTAGGGGAGGCTGTGCCTTCCCAAACATCCAGGCATGGCTCGACCCCTAGCTGACCCCCTCGCCCGCTTCTCGCCCCCTGACTCCTATCCCATCCAACCCCGCCTGTCCCCTGACCGCCCCTGGATCCCCCGCATCCCATCCAACCCCCCCTCTCCTTCCTGACTGTCCCCCAGAACCTCTTCCCCATCCAATGACCACTTGTCCCTGACCACCCCTGGACCCCCCCACATGACTGCTCCTCGCCACCCCATCCAACCCCCTCCCTTCTTTCTGACTGCCCCCTGGGACTCCTGCCCCCATTCAACCACCCCTGTTCCCTGCCCTCTGAGTGCCCTGACCCCTGTCCACACCCCTGACCCCTGACCATGACCCTGAATTCCTCTGCCCTCTTACAGCGCTGCCTGGAGCATCGCCCAGACCACTGGGTCAGGCCGTGGCTCTGCAGCTGAGGCTGTGGGGAAGGGGGGACAGCAGGGAAGGGGCTGGGGGCTAGTCTCCCAGACCAGGAGCTCAGGGGCTAGGTAGGAGGGTCCCGTGGGCCAGATGTGGCCTGCAGGCCGTCGTTTTCCCACCTCTGGTCTAGTCCCATCAACTTCCATGGGACTTGAATATATGTGCTTAACATGAAGCATGTTCTTAAGTGATTTGCTGAACCACCAGTAGGTCACAGTTCTGGATGGGTTGCCATGGCCGGGGCTGGATAAAACCATCACTGGGCGTTGCCTAGGCCAACATATGGGGAGGAGAGGCCGGGGGAGAGGTGGGGGAGAGAGAAGGGTGCAAGGATTGGAGAGTGAGCTTGTTATGTTTTTACACTGCAGCCTCGGCTTCTGTCCTGTGGGGCTGGTTCTCTGCTCTGGGAGTTGCAACCTGGGACATAGGATCATAACCTCACTCATGTTGGGCCCAGACACCCCTCCGTCATGACAGAGTGGTGGCCAGGCCAAACCTGAGTGGTGCTGTGACCCAGGTTGTAATTTCTGGAGTGGCCCAGCCTCATGAGATGGGAGCCGCTGCTGTGGGATAAGTGTGGCGCAAGCTCACTGTCCAACACCCTCTCCCTCCACCAATGCCTCATCATCACACCAGGATTGGGATTGTGGTGTGGGCTGAAGGGTGTATATATGTAATGGTGGGTCACCAAACAACCCAGAATGCATTTGTCAGGCCACTTGAGTAAAAATCACTCAGTGATCACAGTGGGAATCACTGAACTAAAGCATATTCAGCACATCCACCAAGGGTAGGGCAAGAAGTAACTGGCTTAGTTTGCAGGAAGAGAGATTCAGGTTAGATAGTAGGAAAAACTTTCTAACTCTAAGCATAGTTAAGCGTTGGAACAGGTGACCTAAGGAGGTTGTGGAATCCCTGTTGGAAGTTTTTAAGAACAGGTGAGACAAACACCTCAGGGATGGTCGAGGTAGATTTAATCCTGCCTCAGCACAGGGGAATGGACTAGATTACCTCTTGCGCTTCCTTCCAGCCCTAGATTTCTATGTTTCTATGAAGTGTTTTCCTAATCAGAGCCACTGAAACTGATTTACTTAGGAGACAAAGTCAGAACTCTTCTTTATTAGGTCAAATCCCAAAGTGCCAAGAACCTACAATTCTTTCTTCTGCCTCTCAGTGGCCATCTTGTCCTCTGAGCTCTGGATTCTATCTGTGGAGCATCTGTTGTGCTCAGGAGTTAGACATACCAAACAAGTACAACAACCACAATAGAGCGCATCAAGGGAAGAATTTGACCTAAGTGTTTTCTTGCAGCATTAAAGAGTTAAAACAGAAGTGCAGAGATCCCAACCCTACAGTTGAGCATCCCATTCTAAATCTACAAAGCTTGGTTATTTTCATCAAAACTCCCCCCTACCCCCAAATCATAAAGGCAAATTTTCCACATAAGTGTGTTTTGAACTGTGTGCCTGATTAAGTCTTGCTGAATAACTTGCTGCAAACTGGCGGATAGAAATTTTGAAGCAATATCCTTGCTGTTACAGGAGTCCTTAACCTAAGACAGGCTGAGCAAAGGGGTTGTCATAGAGATCAAAGTAACATTAATTATACTGGGCCCATGTGGAGCTCCTTGAATGTAAGGTCATTTACCAAAGAGATGGGGTTTGCCGTAGCTGACCATTAAATCCAAAAGCTTCAGATTCTGCAAAAAGTTCTTAATTAGGTGGAACCTTCATGCTGTACAACAGGCTAAATACAGTGAGTAACTGAACAACTTTGCTGGCCACAGAAATAATTTCTGTTCATAGCTTCTGATCCTTGAGAATCCAAAAGCAATTATTTCCTGAAGCCCTTTTGTTAGCAGAAATGATTCTTTTACTTCTAGCTGTGAGCCCCAATGTGCAGAGGCTGCAGGCTGCTGTGAGTAGATGGGGTATAACACTAATAAGCTACTCGGAAAGCCTTGTTTAAGTAGAATTGGCCAATTCCCCTTTGACTGTGATTCAGTGTTCCCTATTGATAGTGTTTTTAATTTTAATTAGAAAAACCCTTTCCAAAGACCAGGCATTAATGGGGAATTATCACTTAGTCTTCCCAGCAACTTCAGGTGGCAGCTTCTTAAATATTTATTTTCATTATTTGAAATGCTCACCACTGTTCTATTTAGGAGATTGATTAGTTCTGCAAATCCCTTGAAAGGGTATCAAGCTTCTGTCTCATTCGCTAGGTTAACTATTTGTCTGTGAGCGTGTTTTTTGTTTTGTTTTTTTAAATAAGAGTCTCTAAGAACTCTAGAGTAAATGTAATTAAAATATGCATATATTTTTTTCCCACGGCTTCTAGGCAGCAAAGTACATACAATGGCTAACTGTAAAATGAGAGTGCTTTGTTGTAAGAACCATGGGCCTGATCCAAACCCAGTGGCAAAACCCAGATGTGGGATGGTATCATGTGCATTCAAGAACAGTATAGAAAAGGGCACGGAGAAAGGAGTGTGTGAAAGAAGTTAAAGGGCATCAAGTTGATCAGGAAAAAAAACCCAGTAAGAGCTTGTTTTCACCAGAAAGTTGTACCATCCTATTATTAATTATTATTTATTTATTGGATTAGCATCTAGGTGTCCCAGTCATCGACCAGGACCCTGTTGTGCTAGGACAGGGGTTCTCAAACTGGGGGTCGGGACCCCTTGTGAGGTTATTACAAGCTGTCAACCTCCACCTCAAACCCCGCTTTGCCTCCAGCATTTATAATGGCATTAAATATATTTAAAAGTTTTTAATTTATAAGGGGGTCGCACTCCGAGGTTTGCTGTGTGAAAGGGGTCACCAGTAAAAAAGTTTGAGCGCCAGGTGCTTGTTACAGTGTTGCTATTTCCATATGGGAAGGGGAATGAGCTATGCTGGTAGAAATCACCTTGATACTGATCTGTGTCCACCCTAGAGGTTGTACTGCTATAACTGTATCAGTAACAAATAATATCATAGAATATTAGGGATGGAAGAGACCTCAGAGGTCATCTAGTCGTCTATATATCCTCAAATTGAAATAGTTTATACCAGTAAAAATTTATGTGGAGAGCAGGCCTTTGACTGTTCTTGGAAGTGGTGAGCATCTTCAGGAGTCTAGACACTCAGGGCTGGTCTACAGTGTAAACAAAAATTGGCATAGCTACGTCTCTCAGGGGGGTGAAAAATCCACACTCCCTGAGCAATGTAATTAGGCCAACCTAACCGCTGATGTAGACAGGGCGAGGTCAATGGATGAATTGTTATCAATCTAGCTACCAGCCGTCGAGAGGTGGATTCACTACAGCGGTAGGAGAACCCTGACTATCATTGTAGTGGGTGTCTACACTGAAGTGCTAGAGCGGTGCAGTTAGGCTCTGATTCAACCAAGATGGTGAGTGAAGCAGGTGGGTAACTTTATGCACCTGAGTCCTGATTTTGGAAACGCTTCCCTCACCATGTGCTTATGTCCTTTTGACTTCAATGCACAATGGCCTTTCTTGTTAATGATGGTGCGACACAGGCTTTTGAAAACAAAGAACAAAGTATACAGCCGCCCCAGAGACTTAGAACCAGAGACATCGTTCCAGAAGTGTAGCTGCTAGAAGTGTTGTGAACAGAACAGCAAACTGTAGCAGATGAAGAAGAAAGTTTAATGTCTGAGGGACTCCACTTTAGACATATACTTGAGTCTTCGCTGAGTAAGGATGGGCTGAAGCATGTATTACCCAAAATTGGGTCAGCTAGTAAGCTTAGGGAGGACTAATGACCCACCAGAGTTTGGCAGAAAGCAGCATGTTTATTATATTGATAGCTAAGCTCAAAAGAAGGGGGTGGGGAGGTCACATTCACACTCGCATACTCACGCTCCCAGGACAGGCGCAGCACTGGAGATGTCAGGATCCTTTAAGGTAAGTGTTCCACAGCACTGCGATGGATGGTGTGATGAAGGTATGTCTTCCTGAGGCATGATGGACTGCAACGCAGCGAACCACTGGCCAGGTGGTCCGGGCGAAGGGCCTTCATGGGAGGTACAAGCTTGTGAGCGCACTCCTGAGCACATGGACTCTTCCCCTTTTAAGGACCTGCTCCTCATGGCCTGCGAATAGACATGATTTGGCTGCATCTGGTTGGTCACACTCCATCTCAGCCAGTATCTATGCAGTGTCCGTGCACTGGGTGTGTGATCGCTGCCTAATTAGAGTCCCAGAGATCTTGTCTATCTAGGAACTCTTCTGATTTTCTAGCTGTTCAACCAGCCCATTCATCCCACTAGCATTCCAGGAGGGAGGGGTGGGGGAAAGCCACTTCACAGGTATTCAAAGAGGGAGAGGAGACAAGGGGAGGGGGGAAGTGTAACAGACCTTTTGAGCATACAGGTTATACAGAGCATACAGATCACTGCTGCTTCTACAACAGCATGTCCTTCAGTGCCTTCCTGAATTGGAGCCATGAATAGTCCCAATTGTCGGGGACTTTTTAACCCAGACGGCAAGGTTCGTTGTCTGACCGCAGAGTGAGAGACAGGCAACACCAGCAAGATCCAATACAAGCTCTTTATTGAAGAGTGCACACAACAATAGAGAGCGGCCCGTCTCCAGAGAGAACCAGCCACGATTACAATAACTAGTGAGATTATATAGACAGTTTCGTCGCGTCATAGTTAAAGCAACCCACTCCCCTCCTTTACTAGTTAAAAGCTTCTAATATTCATGCATATCTATGTTCTTTGACAGTACAAACAGTTTATGATTCCTCAGCAGCTTCTTATCAGCTTTTTCGTCATGCACTAGAAAGTAGGGAGTTAAGAACAGAAACAGGGAGTGGAGACTGCAAGTCTCCATATGTCCAAACAAACTGTTCCTAGTACATTTGGTACAAGAATATGGTCCCCCCTTTATCTCATTCTTTGAAGCCCAAGCAAGCATGTCCTCATGTTTCACAGAGAGACAGGAATGGCCCAGCAACTATAGTTAGCCTAACTTTGGCTAAGCTGGCCAAACAACCTGTTCTATACTCCATTTTTTTTGGACCTAACACAATGAACATGAGTACTGATGTGCTTATAGCTGGGCACATGATTAAGTGGTTTGCTGAAATGGGGTTTTAGACTGGTAGCTCCTCTTGCACTGAGACTCTGATGCCAAGAAGCAGAGATGCCCTGTACCTGCTGATTGCAGAGGGGCTGAGGGAGGGCAGCTGGCTTCAGGAGTGTTGCTGAGCATGCTCAGTTCATGTCACTGGGGGGGGCACATGACCCTGCATGCCCAACCATGAGTCGCCTCTTCCCTGAAGACCAACCTGAAGCTGTGTCCGGAGCTGTTAAGCTGTCCAGCATGAAATTGGACTCTGTCTTGGGAACCTGCTAATGACCCGTTCCCTCTCTTCAGGGAATTAATGACCCCTTTGCCTTCTCAATCCCCTTGATTTTTTTCTCTCAGTAATGAGGCCCTGTTCGTTGGATTCTGTGCTCTGCCAGCGTTTTTTGAGCTCTCCTCGTGGAGTTGGGCATTTTGGTTCTTGCTCCTGCAATTATGGTCCCTGCTAGTCTCTCACCAGAGATCTACCAATACCTTGGTGTTAGCCTCTGGCTACCTGGCAGCATACCGAGACAATGGCATCTTAGTCACCATGTTCAAACAATGCATCTCTGTACTGGATGTGGATGACTGCAGTTGCTGATACTAGAGGCTAACTGTAAAAGTGGGGTTAGAGTCCCAAATTAGCCTACACGACATGGTAGCTTACTTCCATTCCTGGATCATGGAATAGATAGACAGCAAGAAAAGACAATGGGCAAAGAGCTCTGTATGATTGTGGGAAGGCACTGGAGGTCAAGGAGCCCTTGATTTTTGTGTTGCGGCACTAGCCTGCATCCGCACTACAGAAAGGACAAGTTTGCAGCTGACGAGGTGAACTGATTGAGATTTGCCCTATCCCCTTGGATATGCTGGCCAGCTCACATTACTAGCATTACGGCACACATTTGTGATGGAGTTTTGTGTGTGGATGAGGGGGTTGAGTTAACAGGAACAACTACTTTGTAGTGAAGACAAGGCCTTCCAGATTTTCCCATCCTTCTTTCACCTCTGCTATATTTTGTTGTTGTGTTTTGAAACATTTTTCACACAGCTGTATTCACAGCATCATGTCTCAGGTTCCAAGCCAATGGGGTGGTTGTACATGTCCATTGTTTCTTTTTAATTGTCTATAAAGCAGCATCGTTAACAAGAAAGGATCACAGTGAATGCCAGTGTGCTTGGAAATAATATAATACAAAAATGCTAATATGAAACCCAAGGTCAAAGTATGGATCTATGCCAGTTTAATTGGAGATGTCACTCCTGTAATTTTGCAAATTCCCAACTGCATATGTCACATATTGCTGGGCCAAAAGTGTTCCTTGCTGACTAATAATCCATTTGAATGGCAGATATTCAATAGGAAAATTTTGCAAATGTGATGAGAACAAATGTTTTAGAAATAGCCAAGTATTTCAAGGGCAGGTCATCTTAGTCATAATTTAAAAAAAAAGAACTTGTGGCACGCATCAGACAGGTAAGTGAAGGGTATCGGGGGCGTTTTCAGTGTTACTTACACTTTGCAGCTATCGACTTTTACAATTTGTAGCTTGGTCGGTCAGCAGTAGGGCACCTTCTTGAAAAGGTGCTGTTTGGGGATGGGGCCGGGGGAGTAAATATATATTACCCGTGGTAGTGTGGGATGTTAGAGAGGAAGGATAGGTCTTATGGCTAAGAGACTGGACTAATATGCAGAAGAAAAATGGGGGTTCAATTCCTGATTATGCCATAGGTTTCCTCTGTAACTTCGGGCAAATCATTTAGGCCTTGATCCTGCAAATATGTGTATATATATATACGTGCTTATCTTTTTGGATGTGACCAGTGCCACTCACGTCAATGTGTAAAGCTAAGAACATGCACAAGACTGTATAATCAATGCCGGAAGCTCAAATTAAACAAAGCATTTAAGCATGAACTTAAATTATTTTCTGAATCAGAGCCAGAATTTCTCTTTGCTTTGTCCCCATTTTATAGATGGGGAACTAATTAATTCTCTCTCTCTCTCTCTCTCTCACTCACACACACACACACACACACACACACACACCATTTTGTCTGTCTTTATTTATTTTGTAAGCAATTCTGGACAGGGACTCTCTCTATGTGCCTCAGTTTTCCCATCTGTAAAGAGGGGCTTCCTTCTAGAAAGTGCTTTGAGATCTATGGGTGACATGCTATGCAAGAGCTAAGGCTCTGATCCTGCAAACACTTGCATGCATGTTTAACTTCAGATGCATGAAGAGTTTTCCTGAATTAGAGCCATAATTGGAGCAACTGAATTTAATGGGACTATTGATATGCTTAAAGTAAACTTTTTAAAATTATTCCTATTTGTGTTACAGTAGCACCTCTGGTCCCTGCACAAGATCAGTGCTAGGTGCTGTACAAACATATAGTGAAAGATGATCCCTGTGCTGAAGAACTTACACTTTGAGTGAACAAGACAGACCAAGGAGAAAATAAGAAGGGAAATGATTTGCTAAGGTCACACAACGGGTCCGTGGCAAAGCTGGGAATAGAACCCAGGTCACCCAACTTCTAGTCTAGAGCACCCCATCTCCAAGTTCATCACATGTGTGAGTTTTTGTAGGATCAGGGTCTAAGTAGTAGTGCTGAGGGAGGGCAGGTGAATTATTTATTATTTAACAATTTCCTTGCCTGAAATTCTAATAACTACATACATTCAGCTACAGGGCCAGAGTCTGCCATCTTTACCCATGGTGAGTAATACTTCATGCCGTGAGTGATCCCACTGAAAGCAATGGAAGTACTCCAAGAGTAAGGCACTACTTAACATGAGTACGGGTTTGGAGTGTTGTAAGCAAGACACAAGAAGTAATTCTTCCGCTCCACTCTGCTCTGATTAGGCATCAACTGGAGTACTGTGTCCAGTTCTGGGTGCCACATTGCAGGAAGGATGTGGACAAATTGGAGACAGTCAAGAGAAGAACAAAAAAAATTATGAAAGGTCTAGAAAACATGACCTATGAGGGAAGATTGAAAAAATTGGGTTTGTTCAGTCTTGAAAAGTGAAGACTGAGAGGGGACATGATCAGGGCCGGCTCCAGCTTTTTTGCCTCTCCAAGCGGCAAAGAGAAAAAAAAAAAATAGCCGCGATTGGTGGCACTTCGGTGATTGCTCTACTGCGCCACTTCATTCTTTGGTGGCAGTTAGGCAGCCGGTCCTTCCCTCCAAGAGGGACCGAGGGACCCGCTGCCGAATTGCCGCCGAAGACCCGGACGTGCCGCCCCTTTCCATTGGCCACCCCAAGCACCTGTTTCCTGAGCTGGTGCCTGGAGCCAGCCCTGGACATAACAGTGTTCAAGTACCTAAAAGGTTGTTACAAGGAGGAGGGAGAAAAATTGTTTTTCTTAACCTATGAGGATAGGGCAAGAAGCAATGGGCTTAAACTGCAGCAAGGGAGGTTTAGGTTGGACATTAGGCAAAACTTCCTAACTGTCAGAGTGGTTAAGCACTGGAATAAATTGCTGAGGGAGGTTGTGGAATCTCCATCATTGGAGATTTTTAAGAGCAGGTTAGACAAACACCTGTCAGGGATGGTCTAGATAATTAATCCTGCCACAAGTGCAGGGAGCTGGACTAGGTGACCTCTCGAGGTCCCTTCCAGTTCTATGATTCTATTAATCTGATGCGCTGCGGCTAACGAATTTTGCTGAAGTACAAACTACTGTAAGATGCTGAGAGTGCTCAGTACAGACACAAAGAGCTGAGGAGAGTGATTACAACCGCTTCGCAATAACATCTAGGTGGGTAAAGAAAGCTGAAATTTACCAAGATATACCTGGGCTATATTTCTGAGGACAAATATAAAAACGCAAACCCATAAAGCTACACACAGCTTTATGGGGCTGATTATAAACAATGCCAATGCTGGAACACAAAGGTCTAGAGCAGAATGCAAGGAGAAGACAGGTTTTATATCAATGAGGTGAACAGCAGGACTCTTTGCGACCTCAGATGATCCTCTGTGGGTGGTGAGCTTATCTGATCTCACTTGCAAAGCAGGATTAGTGTTTGAATGGGGGGACCCATAAGAGAAGAGGTGCTAGAGGAGGGTGAGCTGGTGACTCAGTAGCTGGTGCCTCCTCTGTGTGAATCAGAAATGATTCACCAGCCCAGTGTGGTGCTAGCAGGCACTGTGCTGCTGGGAGAAGCAATTCTGATATGAGACATAACTCCGATCATGGCCACTTCTGTACAAGGCCTAGTGTACACTAGAGAGTTGTGCAACTTTAGTTATATCAGTATGTCTAAATGCTACAATCTCTTCAAAATGGATGCAGTTATATCGATACAGATCTTTATACAGGTATGACTGCATCCACATGAGAGGTTGTGTCAGTATAAACACATTGGGGTAAAAAATGACTCCCCGAACCAACTTAGTTATACCGATACAACAACTATAGACCAGTCCTAACCTAAATTGGCATAAAGGCCCTGACTCAGCCAAGCACATTTTCACATTGAAGTTAATTGGATGGACTTACGCGCACAAATATAAAGTTAAACAGTCACATTCATCCAGTGATGAGCTGCCAAAATCCTAACAACCTGGTCCCTACCTGGACTTCGGCGGCACTTTGGTGGCGGGTCCTTCAGTGCTGCCAAAGACCCGGAGCGAGTGAAAGACCCACCACCGAAGACTAGGAGCGCCGCCTGATGAGTACAAGGCCAATGTGTTTTTTTTTTTTTTCTTTTAGTCATCCCTGCTGGGGTCCCGTCGAAACAGTTCGAATCAGGCCCCGCACTTCCTAAAGCCAGCCCTGCACATCGGGGTTGCAAAATTGTATCGGGGGCTGGGTAGGGAAGGCTGTGCCTCCCAAAACAGCTTGTCTCCCCCCCATCCGACCCCCACCCACATCTTGCCCCCGACTGCCCCCCTCAGAACCTGCAACCCATCAACTCCCACTGCTCCTTGTCCCCTGACCTCCCCTTCCTGAGACTCCCCACCCTAAGTGCCCCCCAGGATCCCACCCCCTACCCAACTTGCCCCGCTTCCTGGCCCCTGACTGCCCCGACCCCATCCACCACCACCCCAACAGACCCCCGGAACTCCCACGCCTACCCAATCCCCCCCATTCCCCATCCCCTGACTGCCCCCCCAGAACCTCCGCCCCCTCCAATCACTCCCTGCCCCTTATCCAACCCCTCCTCCCGGCCCGGCCCCCTTACCATGCTGCTCAGGGCAGCGTGTATGGATGCCGTGCGGCCTGCTGGAGCTTGCAGCCCCACCTCCTTACCATGCCACTCAAAGCGTCAGGAGCTACCGAGCTTCCCAGGAGCGGTCCAGAGTGCTGGTGCAGGCGGCATGGCACGCTGAGGCTCTGCAAGAGGGGGGGAAGATGGGGGAGGGGCCAGAGGTGCCTCCCCCGCCGGGAGCTCAGGCTGGCCAGACAGGATGGTCCTGCGGGCCGGAGTTTGCCCACCCCTTTAACAACAGGTACTAAACCGGCTTCTATATTTAACAACCGGTTCGCACGAACTAGCTCCAGATCACCACTGGATTCATCCCATTTGTCTGGTGTCTGAATATCACTCATGGTCATTAAAGGTATCCTGGCACTTGCCAAAAGAGTTGAAATACTAACTGAAAGCGCCTGGTGTTTTTGTGATGATATCTGAAATCAGGCAAACTCCAGGGATTCTCTAGGAGCATGGTGCAGTCTGTGGCCCCACATATGATGATTTCAGTCGTGATATGCACTGGAACCTTATGGGTTTGCTGCTGCTGACTGGACAGTGTGAGAAAGGCCTCCCAGAGTCCCAGAGAGAGTTTAGAATTGCACTGTTAGAGGCTGTAGAAGAAATTTACATTTAGGATTTCAGTTCTGCATCTGAACATAGCACAGGCTTGTTTGTAGCAGATGGCTGTGTATCCTTCCTCCCTCACAAACAATAAAGACACCCTTCTATCTCAGTGGGGACTGACAGGCATCAGTACAGTCCTGCCAAGGAGCTAGTTTGTACCCAAGTAATACAAAATATCCAGAAGGCATGAATGATAGATAGATTGATATTATAACCAATGATATGCCAAAGCTGCCTTATTATTGATAATTCTACCATTTTCATCAATACCCATTGTCAGGATTATTTTTGTTCCTACTATTATACTTTTTTTTATAGCTGCCTCCACTTCGTCTCTATACCAGGTGAGTGTTTTAACCAATTCAGTAGTTTTTCTCGATTGTGAGATGGTGGCTTTTGGGGCATCTATTAAAGTGTTTTGAGACATTTCCCAATTATCCTTGATGTTTTTCTGATTAACTTCTTCCTCCCAGATGACTTGGATCATACTTGTTTTCAGCTTTGTGAAATTGGCCCTTTTAAAACACCAAGTATATATATTACTGGTTTGGACTTTATTCTGTTTTCACGTTATAAACATGATCAAGTCATGATCAGCTGTATGGAAGCTACCATTAGTTTTTACTTCTGTGATTTGTTCCTCTTTATTTGTTGACCCTAGGTCTAATGTAGATTTCCCCTGTGTTGATTGCAACACTTTTTGAATTAGGAAATCGTCATCTATAATATTTAGAAATTCCAGGGATGTTTTAGTACTGGCAGTGTGAGATCACCAGTAGCCACTCAAATAGATCATGCTTCTTTCCCCCCCTACACATTATATATAGGCACATAAGGAGCCAGTCATCCTGTTCCCTAGTGTGATTTGATGGTCTGTAGCAGACACCAACTAGTACCCCACCTGGTGCTTTATCTGTTAGGACATTGGTCCATAAGCATTCAAGATCATTTTCTTGCAAGTTATCAGTGAATAGATAATTAAAGAATTTCTTCTCTTCGTGTGCTTTGGTTTCTGTATTAATTATGTTCTCAACATTTTGATTCTGTGCTAAATGAATGCTCATATCTTGCCTCCTTTTATCTTCCCCTTTTTTTAGTTTAATGCCCTCATGACTATTCTAGCCAGCCTGTCCCCCAGGAGACTGGTTCCCCTATTTCTGAGTTGGAAGCCATACAAACTATACAGCCCCCCCTCACTCTACAAAGTGGACTATTGTTCCCACAACCCAAACCCTATACCACTTATCTAGCCAGTGGGTCACATCCAGAAACGTCTGTCTTCCTTTATTCATAGGACAGAAAGGATCTCAGAGAAGATTTTCCTTCTTCAGCATGCTTGAGAATTCCCTGAAGTCATCTATTATATGCGAGAGAGCCTGTGATGCAGTATCATTAGTGACAGGTTTCAGAGTGGTAGCCATGTTAGTCTGTATCAGCAAAAACAACGAGGAGTCCTTGTGGCACCTTGGAGACTAACCAGTGGATCCTTGCCCACTGACTTCTGAACCTATCCAATCTTAGCATGACTTTTCATGGCTCCAGGAAGACATCACATGGTCCTGTTGTCTGCTTGTCCCAGCAGAATGTTCTTTCAGTTCTTCTGAGTATTGAATCCCCAACAGGGATCTGTCTGTCTTCCTTGGACGGTTGGAGAACTCTTTATGGTAAGGTGAAAGGTCGCACTTACAGAGCTAGAACCCAGGATCCTCTGCTCACGTTCCACTCTAACCACTAAATCATTTGCAAGAATAGAACCCAGGCATCCTGCTTCCCTCTAGATCTCTTTGTCTTCCCACAGAGAGATTTGTGATGAATATACTCAACCATTTATAGTATGATTTGTTTGGATGGTCCCTGGGCTGTGAATGTGATGCTTCTCAACTGTGTCAGGGTTTGTTGAATATAATAGGAACACATTCGCACAAGATGAAAGGAAGTTCAGTGCTATGAGTTCTCCCATACGCAAAAGGCTCTGCGTGGCTTTGAAACTGATTTTTTTAGCTTGTCCTTTAATCTCCAGCGAACTTCCAGCACTGTAGTGTTGAAAGGTATGAGCATGAGTTATGACTTGGGAAGTGGAAGTGTGAAGATGATTGAAGGATGATACTCTTTATGACTGTATGTGTGAAAGAAGATGCTTCAGGTCACATATGTTTGTTAGGATCTGTCTTTTCCTGAAGCAGAAAATGCAACTGGGGAGAAGGGCAGCAGGCAAAGCAGTTTTGTCACTGTTTTTTTTCCCCTCTCAGCTGCGCTTGGTTCCCTAATATAATAAATGCCCATCGTGGGTCATGAACCCATGACATTTCACCATAAAAACATGAACCCCTGCTGACTGAACAAAGGGCTTAAGTCTCCAAGCAGTTGTAGGTGATTCCTTAACATCTTCTGTTGACCAGTCACTAGAGGGAGACAAAGACTACACTGCAGTCATGTGGTTTACACTAACTTGCTCTCTTTCCTTTTCAGGGTCACACCTTTCCCATTATATCATCTTTATATTCCCCCTTTTAAAAACACATAAAACCAAATAAAATAAGAGCAAACAGAAGACCTCATTATGGACCTGATTTTTAGTAGCCCCTATTGTTTGAGTTGCGGGTGTGACCGAAAGCCTGTTGCCCTAGGTCATTGATTCACAGATTTGTACTTGCTGATAGTGGTTACTAACCAGCTGATGGCCATTTGGTGGCCCTATGTGAAAAAGGGTTTGGTAGCCTCATTCATGTTCCTAAAAGACATTCCCCTCCCCTCCCACAAGGGCTGGCTCCAGGCACCAGAGTAGGAAGCAGGTGCTTGGGGTAGCCAATTCAAAGGGGTGGCACTCTGTCCGGTATCAGGGCGGCACGTCCGGGTCTTTAGCTGCAATTCAGTGGTGGGTCCCTCATTCCCTCTCTTCCTCTTTGAGCTGCTGCCGAAGAGGAAGAGAGGGAGTACCTGCCGCCGAAGATGCAGCGCGATTTAGCTGCCCCCGAAGTGCTGCCGCTCGTCGTCGTCTTCTTTTTTTTTTTTTTTCTGCTTGGGGCAGCAGAAAAGCTGGAGGCGGCCCTGCCTCCCACAAAGGAAAACAACCACCTCCATGCTAATTAGTATTATTTTAGGCAATCCCAGTCCGGACACCTTGGATACAAAGGGCATAGAGATCTTTACATAGAGGTGAAGATGGTATCCCCTTGCTTTTAAATCATCATTGAGCAACATGGTTTTGGGAGTAAGTGGGGGATAAATACGGATTATAACTCCACTCTTAGTGATGCATTTTCTCTGTGTTTGACTAGAGGTCATCATTCTCCAAGGCAGTCAGTTTAGTTGGGGATTGGTCCTGCTTTGAGCAGGGGGTGGGATTGGTTGACTTCCTGAAGGCCCATTCCAACCCTGATCTTCTATGATTCAGTGCTTTTCCTGAGTGTTTAAAACTGGAGTTGTCCAGAGGAGGCAGTTCCATTTCATGGCAACCTTTGAAGTTTCAAATATGTTCTCGTTCCACCTGGAACAAGAACAGAACCTTTCAAATGTTTTTATGAATCAGAATTGTGTTGGCTGAGCATTTTGATTCAGAAAGGTCCAGGTCTCTCTTTGTGTCTCTCTCAAAAACTTTGATGAAACCTAAACATTTCTGCAAACCGCTTTGGCTTTTACAAACTGTATTTCAGTAAAATGAATTTTTGCTGAAAAAGTTGCATCCAGTTCTAATTAAAACCTCCATACTCATCTCTCTGTAGGATGACACCTTGTGAAATGGATCTCCCAACCCTACAGAGAAGTTGCCTTTTGTTTGTTAAGACAGAGATTATCCATTGATAGCAAGAGATATACAAAATACAACAGCCCTGTATTTTGCAATAATCATAAAAGCTCCATGGTAACATCTCTCAACAATTATTGTACAATAACTCACCTTTTCACTGCAACTACCTGTCTCCTGCCAGTGGGGTAAATAAAGTCTATAACTCACATCCCTGCAGAATGTTCCTCTCTTCAGAAGCTGATGGGGTGAATGAGGTGAGAGAGGTTTGGAAAGAGTTCACTGAGTTAATTTTCCAAGCTCTGCAATGATTTTAGGAGAAAAGATTAAGAGAGACAGATACTGTAAATGATAAATCTAAATTGAATGCACAGACCAGGAAAAGTTATTACTACCTCGGGCTTTGTGAAGATCTGTGCCAAAGAAACATCGGGGAAGAGGAAAGACTCACTTTGAGGCATCTCTAGCAGACAATTCAATATAGATTAAATAATTTACAGCTGCTGCATTGCATGGCAAGCTAAGTGTATACCAGAGCTGTATGTTCAGTTGGTGACCCATTTTACTAGAGGTGGTCGAAAAACAAAGGTACCATGAGAAAGAAGAATGGCTCAGGGGTTGGGGTATTCGCTTAGGACTTGAAAAACCCAGATTCAATTCCCTGTTCTGCAACATAGTTCCTGAGTGACCTTCATTTAGTCACTCTGTACTCTAGTTCCCCATCTGCAAAATGGGAATAATGGCACTTTCTGCTTCATAAGGATGTTGCAAGGATAAATGCATTACAAGATTGTGAGGTGCTTAGCTGTTAGAGTAATGGAGGTCATATAATTGCCTAAGCCAGAGAAATATACAGTTCAAAGGATCACGTCAGACGTTCTGACCAGCATCTTGATTCTCCTTTACCCTGCACCTTGTACAGTCATTGGCATGAGTGTAAAGTGATGGTAAAACACTACCAAATAAGAGTGCAAGCGTTTTGCACTTGTATCAATGGCTACACAAAATGCAGAACAATGGAGACTGGGGCCTTGTAAGTACTAAATTCAAATTCTTGTCTCGTGTACATTGGATAGCTCCTAAACTAATGATTTTGTATCATTGCATTCGTGCTTATGTAGTCTTACATGATCTTGTGGTCTCTCTATTGATGGGTTAGCAAAGCCATGCAGAGTCCCTGAAATAGTGACAGTGGTATGAGCTCACTTCAACAACAGTACTACCTCTATTTATTACTGGAAATGGGCACACAGGCAGCTCCCCCAGCGCTACTGGTCCAAAACATTCCCCTCTCTTTCCAAGGCAAGAAACGCACTCTCTTCAACTTCTGGTCACACTTACTTCCTGAGGGAGAGGTCCCTCCCATTTAGGAAGAGCCATACCCTTTGTCTGAGGATATGCAACACAGAGAGACCCAGCCAGCACAGTAAGATATATAACTGGACTGACATGCATTTCTTGTCCTCAGTGTGTTTCAAAGACATGGAACAGCTGCAATTTGGATATTAGGAAAAACTTTTTCACTAGGAGGGTGATGAAGCACTGGAATGGGTTACCTAGGGAGGTTGGGGAATCTCCTTCCTTAGAGGTTTTTAAGGCCCAGCTTGACAAAGCCCTGGCTGGGATGATTTAGTTGGTGTTGGTCCTGCTTTGAACAGGGGGTTGGACTAGATGACCTACTGAGGTCCCTTCCAACCCTGATATTCTATGATTCTATAATTAATTTGAGGCCAAGATGCTGTTCCTTCCCATTTTAAACATTTGAGGCCAAGATGCTAAGCTCTACTGCCCATTGCTATACAAAACAGCTGATTGATGTTATATCCTAGCATTCTCTCCAAAACTCCTATAGATAAGGATAATGAAATGTTGTCAGCCTGATATGACATTCCTTATACTAAGAGCCTAGATTCTCAGTTAGAACAAGCTCGGTAAACGTGAAGCTTTATTCTGTTTAAATTGGTGGTCCCATTTTTAAGAGCAGAAATACTCGTGTAAGATTATTGACAAAGGATAGTTTGTCTCTTGCAAAATTTCTGGTGGCAGTGCTTGTCAAATTGGGTATCCATTTTCATTATTCCTGACGTTTTCTCCATGATGCTATGAGCTACTTAAACGGATCACAGTTTAAAATGCTAGTCACCTTGTAGTGCACAGCCATATGACCTGAATAAATTGAAATGCAACACTGGGCTATCTCCGTTGTGGAGGGTTTGATCTTGGATGATACCATCTAAGTTCAGGAAAGTTACACTAAGTTACTAAAGTTTTAAATTAAATTCTGATACAAAAACTACATTTGAAGGGCACCAACAAGTGTGTTAGACTCAGGGTATGTTATACTTTATAATTGTTATATTCCGATAAGAAAAAATCTGAACATGGATTTTAAAAAAATCCCACTCAGTGTGGAAAAGGAAACAAAACTCAGACAGTTATGGATCTTATCTTCAGTGGAGAATTTGAAAGGGTACAATGAGCATTTTTTACTCCCAATTCATCCCTTGCTGATACTTAGCATAGAGGTATCCTATAAATAAGTAATAATGTGGGATTATTATTTAGTTATCTGAAAGGAACTGACTTTTTTCACGTAACCACTGTAGAAATAAAATATGGACCATATTGTCTACTCACTACAGCTGGTTGGAAAATGGAATTTCCATCTTGTGGAAAACGCCAACATTAAAAATAACCAACCTGAATCAATGCGAAAAGCAAAATCTGAAAATATTTTGCAGAATAAATTACAAAATATTTTGATTTAGAAATATCTTAATGACTAAATGTTTCAATAAGGTTGAAACAATATATTAAATATATATAAATATAATTATGTTTTTTTAAAACATTTTTTTACAAGTTGAAACAAAATGACAGTCAAAACAAAATACTCTTTCATTTTCAAATTCTGTTTTGGAATTTTTGTATGAAATTTCATCAAAATCAGCATGTTCCCACGAAACTTAAATGTTCATAAAACAGCATTTTCAAATGGAAAACTGTTCTATCACAATTTTTTCAAATAGCTCTAATCCTCACTTACTTACTTTTCGGATGCTTGAATTAATTTACCAAACTAGCTGTTGTGTTGCATTGTTTGTTTGTTCACAGGCACTGCATGAAGAAAACATTTCACACTGAATGTTTTGAGTAGTAAATTTCAGAAGCGATTTAACCTTGCAGTGCCATTAGCAATACTTTTCCTATTATGCTTCAGTTTATTACTCAGAATCCTCCCAGTCATTTACACATTTTGGTAAGCTCAGAAAAGGTTTTGGTAATTGGTACTGGCTTAAGACTAGGACTATCCTGTCATAAACATACAGCTAAGGGTAGCATAAAATCCCTTTTTATCATGTAAAGGGTTAATTCCTCTTTTACCTGTAAAGGGTTAAGAAGCTCAGATAACCTGGGTGGCACCTGACCAAAAGGACCAAAAAGGGGAGAAGATACTTTCAAACCTGTGGGGGAAGGTTTTTTGTCTGTCTCTCCCTGTACATATTGGGTTCCGGGACGTGGGTGGGCTTCCCGCCCACTGCTAAAGGATCCCGCCCCAGCCTAAGGGGAGGATCTACAAGACCAGAAAACCAACTGATTTCAGGGGACAACTAATGAAAAACACGGACAGGAGTGTGATCAATGGGTTAAAAGAAGGGAACCTGATGGGGACACCGAGCAGAGAACCCCGGACAGCGCCCACTGCTCTTCGAAGGCGTCAAGGGAGCCAGTGGACGCCGCCCAGAGGAACTCTGCCCAGATACATGAATGGACAGAGGATTGGAAACAGGCCCCACAGTCACAGGAGTCTCCATCGGCCAACCTCCTCTCCCTGGTTTTATAGATGGCCATTTTAGCCAGGGCCAGAAGGAGGTTGGCCAGGACATCCCGTGACTTGGGGGCCACAGATAGGGAGTGCATAGAGAAGGAGGTGAGTGGAAAAGTGCAGCCAGAAACATAACAGAATATTTGTGAGGAGCCGGTAGAGGGGCTGCAACCTGGCGCACTCCAAGTAAACGTGTGCCCGGGTCTCCCTCACGCCGCAGAAGAGGCAGGTGTCTGGGACAGGGGTAAACCGCGCCAAATATATGCCCGTGCTCACGGCCCCATGAAGGAGCCTCCAGCTGATATCCCCGGCGGGCCTCGGGACCAGGGTGGAGTATAGACTGGCCCACCGGGGCTTCTCACCCTCTAGAGGTGGCAGGAGGTCCTGCCACTTTGTGTCGGGGTGGGACACGAGGGTGAGGAAGTGAAGGGTGTGGAGCACGAGCGTGTATAGGTGTTTCCTTGACACGGTCTGGAAGTGGACTGGCTGCAGATCATGCAGCCGGCTCACAGAGAAGGGGCGGGGGGCCGGTTGGGTCCACACGGCAGGGGCCCGATGAAAAGGTTCAGAGGGCCCGGGGTGGAGGGTGGGCGGGGCATGCCCTCGTGCAGGACCTGGTCAAGGTAGGCCCGAGCAGGGGGCGGCAAAGCGGCCCTTACCTCCTGAAGTACGCGCCAGGGAGTACAAGGTCTGGAGAGCCCCATGCGCCAAGCAAGCATCAGGGGATCTAGCCAGTCTCCCCGGTCGTAATCCAGGAGGTCTCCGACTCTGGTGACTTCTACCAGGACCAACCTCTGGCGCACCGAGGGGGACTCCGCCACCTGCACACGGAGCTGGGGGTTGTGTAGCAGGGGCTCTGCGAGGAGATCTGCCCCCGCGGTGGCCGCCATGGACCTGGTCGCTGAGAACAGTTTACCGGTCTGGAGGAGGTCCTGGTAGAAGACCGGCAGCCCGGAGAGGTCTCGCGGAAGACCCCTCGGATCGAGATAAAGGAGCTGCCAGTTGTATCGGAGCCCTCGAAAGTGGCACAAGAAGGCGTGCGCCAGTACTCTCCATGCCGGACTACCTGCACCATAAAGGAGCCTCTGCAGGGCCTGGAGGTGGAAGACATGGACCTGAGTGCATAGGCTCTTCAGGCCCTGCCCTCTCTCCTCCAGGGGCAGGTGGAGGACCCCTGCAGAGACCCAGTGCAGTCCTGGCCAAAAGAACTCCAGAATCGACGTCCAGAGGTCGGCCAGGAAGCCCGGGGCTGGGACCAGGGTGTTGAGCTGGTACCAGAGCATGGACAGGACTAGTTGACTGAGTACCAGTGCCCTCCCTCGAAGGGGTGGGACACGAGGGTGAGGAAGTGAAGGGTGTGGAGCACGAGCGTGTATAGGTGTTTCCTTGACACGGTCTGGAAGTGGACTGGCTGCAGATCATGCAGCCGGCTCACAGAGAAGGGGCGGGGGGCCGGTTGGGTCCACACGGCAGGGGCCCGATGAAAAGGTTCAGAGGGCCCGGGGTGGAGGGTGGGCGGGGCATGCCCTCGTGCAGGACCTGGTCAAGGTAGGCCCGAGCAGCGGGCGGCAAAGCGGCCCTCACCTCCTGAAGTACGCGCCAGGGAGTACAAGGTCTGGAGAGCCCCATGCGCCAAGCAAGCATCAGGGGATCTAGCCAGTCTCCCCGGTCGTAATCCAGGAGGTCTCCGACTCTGGTGACTTCTACCAGGACCAACCTCTGGCGCACCGAGGGGGACTCCGCCACCTGCACACGGAGCTGGGGGTTGTGTAGCAGGGGCTCTGCGAGGAGATCGTTCCCCTGCGGGACGGGGGGGCTGTGGCCCGCTGCCCCCACTCCGGGGCCGCCGCGGGATAGCACCAGCTGGGCAGCAGCCCAGACGCCGGCCAGGGGCTGGACCCAGCGTGCGCGCTGCTGGGTCCCCCGCAGCAGGCCCCGGCTCGGGAGGTTCGGGGGTGCCAGAGCCGCAGCCGCAGAGCGCCATGGCCGCTTCCTCCCCCGCGGCAGTGGGAGCTGCAGCAGCGGCTGCTTCCGAGTCCCGCTGCCCGGGGGGACAACAACAGCCGCCGCCTGGCCCCGCGGGCCGCCCCCCTCCTCGCCCAACCACCCGACTGAGTCCTGCTCGCGGCCAGGCCGGACGGTTACTCACCCCGGCCCCGCGCTTCCCCTGAGTCTCCCGGGCCTCCCTCCAGCGCTTGCGGAGGAAGGGTTTTTTTTTTGGCCCCGCCCCCCGCCACGCCCCCCCGCCACGTCACCCCCCCCCCCCCCCC
>NC_048299.1:146959070-147042619 GCF_013100865.1 Trachemys scripta elegans
CCCCCCCCCCCCCCCCGCGTCCCGATATTTGTCTTTGGTGATCTGGTCACCCTAGATCCAAGGAGCCGAGGAAGGCGGATGCCTGCTGATAAAAATGCAGCCACTCCGGGCCTGATGTCAGGGCATAGATGTTAACAAGATTGACCACGAGCCCCTCCATACAGACCTGGAGGTGCAGCAGGCGGCCTGGCATAGCCTCGGTGACCCCCAGCACCTTGGGCCATAGGTCGGGAGAGAACAGTGTAGCCACTCCACCCATACGAACTGTGAGATGGCTAAAATAGACCCTGTCCCCCCACTCCAGCCGCCAGCTGTCTTCGGCAGCCGGATCCGTGTAGGTCTCCTGCAGGAAAACCAGAGTACCCCCCCTCCCGAAGGAAGGAGAGCACCTGGCTCCTGCGGAGACCCACCCTACAGCCCCGGGTGTTCAATGTTGCAAACGTGATGGGTGCCATGAGGAGGGCTGGGGGGGATCATTTCCAGCAGGGACGCTCAGGGTCCCCATTGGGCTGCGCAGCAAACCATGACCAACCCCAAAGGTGAGAAAGGAGTCATGGAAGCTGCGGACCTGCTAGTAAGCCACGGCGCCCTGCTTCCTGGTCCTTTTCCCTCCCCCATGAGGGCCATCGCGGCCCGGATGATCTGATGAAAATCCCCTCATTGCTGGAGAGCGAGCGGCACCTTATTGCGGGAGTCACGGACATCTTCTAAAAACTCCCGCAGCTCTTCTCGCAGCATATGGAGGGGAGGTGTCACTGGCCTCCGGTCGTCCTCCGGTGGGGCCCCTGGCACAGCCCCATGGCCCACCGAGACGGGCAGGTAAGGGGCGGACCCTTGACGTAGCGCCCAATGGGCTGGTGCCACATGGCCCGCCTCAGACCCCGGCTCAATGGGGGGTAGCAGAGGGAAGATAGCAGCCCCTAGTGGTTCGGGACTGGGAAACACAAAGACTGCTCCCTGGAGGTCATCCTCCGGGAAAGGGAAGGAGATGGCCCCAGGGGTGGCAATGACATCGCGGGAGCTGGAGGGGATAGGGACGGGGTTAGGAATAGGGGCAGGGGCAGGAGTAGGGTCAGGGAGAGGGACAGAGGTGGGATCCTGGGCCCCAGGAGCTGGACTGTCGGGAGGTGGCTCCTCTCGGTTGGGCTCAGGGGTCAGAGGGATGGGGATGGGTCCCCAGTGATGCCGGGTTCAGGTTCAATGGCAGGTGTGACAGCCACGGCATCAGGAGGTGGACAATCTTCAGTGCGGCCCCCACCTGGGAAGGAACTCGGTTACCCCACGCCAATGAGGGGTACCCCTGTTAACTCAGGTCATTGTTCTTAAGATCCAAGGGTTTGGGTCTGTGTTCACCTGTACCAATTGGTGAGGATATTATTCTCAAGCCTTCCCCAGGAAAGATGGTGCACGGCTTGGGGAAATATTTTGGGGGAATAGGACTCCAAGTGGTCCTTTCCCTGATTCTTTGTCTAAATCACTTGGTGGTGGCAGCATACTGTTCAAGGCAAGGTGGAATTTGTACCTTGGGAAAGTTTTTATCCTAAGCTGGTAAAAATAAGCTTAGGGGGTCTTTCAGGCGGGTCCCCACATCTGTATCCCAGAGTTCAGAGTGGGGAAGGAACCCTGACACATCCCAAACATGTCTAGTGGATGTTATAACAGCTATTCTATGGTCACTGTCCTCATTGAGAGTGGAAACCACTAGTGACTACAAAATTAACTATGTTGCAAATTGTAAGGACAAATATAAACAATTGGATCTAGGTTAAATAGGCCAGTTCATTGCTTTTTTGAGAGGTTACTGCCTGGTCCCCTGCTAGTAGTAGGAACAAACCATTACTTTATTTTATGCTCTGCCTGCTGGGGGTGTGAGGGGCAAGAATATTTACACTACCCCTTAATTTTGAACTTTGGCTTTAACCACTTTGTCCCTTGGTTCCCCCATCAGTACACTGGAGGTAATACCTGCCTCACAGCCTACATGAGGATTAATTCATTTATGTTTAGAAAATTCATTTAGAGTCCCTGATGGAAGGGTACTAGAGAAGTGCAGAATGTTGTCATTTATCATTAATTGTGTGTATGATGCAGGGCCGGCGCCAGCTTTTTTTGCCGCCCCAAGCTGCGAAGTGTGTGTGTGTGGGGGAGATAAAGCTGCGATCGGCAGTACTTCGGCAGCAGCTCTACCGCACCGCTTCATTCTTCGGCGGCAATTCGGCGGTGGGTCCTTCCCTCCGAGAGGGACTGAGGGATCTGCTGCCGAAATGCCACCGAAGACCTGGACGTGCCGCCCCTTTCCATTGGCCGCCCCAAGCACCTGCTTCCTTCGCTGGTGACTGGAGCCGGCCCTGGTATTATGGTAGCTCTGAGAAGACCCAGCTAAGACTGAATTCTCATGTGCTAGACACTGTATGAATATGGAGTAAGAGACAGTCCCTGACTCAGAGTTAGCAGCAGATCGGATCGGAATTTTTTTTGTCAGAATGCTTCGCCTACACAAAATGCCCTTTTGGCAAAAACCAAAGTTTTCCATAGGAAAATGTCAGTTTTGCCAAAATATATATTTTCTTTCTGAAAGTGAAATTGAGAAAGTTTCCAGGAGGACTGCCTAGGCTGAGTGCCCTGACTCTCTCTCCCTGCCCCACACCTCCCTGTGCTCTGGAGTCAGAGAAGCTGACAACCCTGGCTGTCTGGCTCTAGAGCTGTGGGTGAGGCTGAGTACCTGGTCTCTCTGCCTCCCTTGCAGCTGGGCTGCAAGGATCTTGTCAATTTCACTTTCTCAGAAAGAGCATTCCAGGTAGGCCGCTGGGAAGCTGAAAAATCCTGTTTCAGTTCTCCTAATCTTTTCCTTAAAATCTGTTCTTTTGAATAATTTTGCCTTTTTGCTATTTTCCCCCCAGTTTGCTGACACAATTTTTTTTCACAGGGATTTTCATATTCTGGCCATCTCCCGTTTGCAGGATAAATAGAAAAGAGAGCCCAAGATAGGATACTAAGACAAAGAGAGGTGAAGTGACCTGTCTGGTGTCACCTAGCAGGGCAGCACTAGAGTCTGGAATAGAACTGAGGTCTTAGTCTAGTGCCCACTGGCACTCCACTATTTTCTCAAACAGCAAACTCAAACATCGGGGTCAGATTTACGAAGGTATGGATGTGTCTAAAGATGCAGATAGGTGGCTAGTGAGAGTTACATACGGGCCTAACCCGCTTAGTCACTTGAGTCTTTTCAAGGGAAGGAAGGTTCCAACCTTCCTAGCCACTTATCTAAATCCCACTAGTCACCTACCTGCATTTTAGGCATTTAAGTACGTTTGAAAATGTGGCCTCTGGTCTGATGCTGCAGCAATTTAAACTGCTCAGGGCAGGACTGGGATGATTCATTAATCTTCAAAAAAGACATATTTGGCAGGTAATTACCACACTCAGGTCATATCCAGAGGAACCTGTGCCACATGTGGGTGATTTGCTAGAGGTCACAACATGAGTCAAGTGGCAGGGCTGGGAAAAGGACCCAGGAGTCCTGAGTCTTATGGCTTGTCTGCACTTCCCCGCAGTTTGGACTATGGGAGTGTGAAAATCAATGGGCACTGAAGTGCTGCTCTATAATTCCTCTCTGTAGATACTGCAGGCATGAACTAAAAGGTTCCTCATTTGTATGAACGTAGTCCTCTTCAAACTGGCCTAGATGGGTGTGAACTTGGAACCTTTAAAAGACAAAACAAAAACTAGGAGTCCTTGTGGCACCTTACTTCGCATGTGCTGTGTCCACCCTTGAGAGTTACAGCACAGCACTTCAGCATGCCCTGCTATCCATACCCCATAGTCCGAACTGTGGGGCAGCGCAGACGTAGCCTAAGCCTCTTGCTCTAACTAGAGCTGTGTTCTCTCACATTGCAGCGGAAAATCCCAACTTTTCCTACACTCTTTTGATTTCTTACGGTCCTTAACTGTTCAGGTTTGATTGCAAAGATTCACCAAGGAGAAGGAGCTTGGGTCTTCTTCCTAGGCTTTAAGCTTTATTCGTTAGCAAGCCAGCTGGAGCCATGCAACAAGGCTGAAGAAAATTGGCTGAAATCAAGTTTTAAATTTTACGGCTGAATAGGAAAGTTTTTATAAGGAGATGAGTCATCTGACAGGTCTTTTTCAAGTGTGAATTTATACTGTGGGAAAACTGCTTATTTTTGCAGGTAGCAGTAGAATTAACCAGCATAAATAAAACCAAACAGAGCCAAGACTATTTCAACACTCTGCCTCCTTGGAATCTTATCGCTTGTCTAGTCTATATAGCTCCAAGAATTTTATTATTAATATTGGGTGAGATTTTCAAAGGCACATAGAACAGTTAGGCACTCAAATCCCACTCAGTCAGTGGGATTTGAGCATCTAACTCTACTAAGCGCTTCTGCAAATTCCATGCTTATTACTGCAGTTGTAACTAGAGGCCCTCTCCAGAATGGGTCCTCAGTATGCTTGACACTGTACATACACATAATAGACAATAACTAGTAAAGCAAACATTTTATGTCTAAATATTTTGCCAGCTGAATGGAAACTTCCATGGAATTTTTTTTTCATTGAAAACCTAACCCCCCCCCAAACTGATTTTTTTGGGGCCAAAAACTAGACTTCTTTTTGGCAAAAACTCCTGGTTTTCAGACAAGTTTGGTTTAGAATTAAAACAATTTTTTTAATTGAAAATTTTCACAAGAAAAAAATAATTTCTTGATTAGCTCTGGTGGCTGCCACTGTTAAATAATTGTTATATAAATCGTCCAATCAGGGAACAAATAATTTCACACGACTTCTATAACTAACTGACACAGTGCAAATTTTGAAGTTCAGATACGGAATATTTAGGAAAAACCTTGAGTAAAATAATAAATCCAAAGATGTCGCAATGTTCTCATGCACAAAAAATGTGAAATTGAATATCCAATTAGTTATGGAATATTTCTAAGTAGCATGTTATGGTTGAAATGGTTGCTTTTCTAGCAGGTTATCGTTGCTCACCAATAAATTAGTCCTTTTTAAATAAAGAAACATCCTTGGGCTTGGTCCAGCTCCAAATGAATTTAATGGAAGTTTGGGGCTTGCAGATGTAGGGGGGTGGGAAGTTTCATTTTGTTTCAGATTGTAAAATAATTCAGTGTGAGATCAGTTCGGAGGGGAGGAGTTCTGTGGGCCTGATCCTGATCTCATTTAGGCCCTGATTCAATCTTGAGCGTTCTGTGTAAACAACTGCACACAAAAAGCCGTTTGCAATACTCAATAGCAACAAGCAGTTTAATTCCTCCTGCAAAACCCAGGGACTATGCTACATATTCTTGAGCCCCATCTACTGGCACCTTATCAATTAGCTAGCTATTTACAGACATCTCTACAGATTTCTCTTGTAACATTCAGGAAAGCACTTGAATGTGTTTAAATGATTTGCCAAATCATTTAAAAACGGGCAAATTTTAAGCATGTGCTTAAGTCTCATTGATTTCAATGGGACTTAAGTATGTGTTTAACTGCTTTCCTGGACTGGGGCTTGTGATAAATGAAGGAGGAGGGGAAGGGGGGAGAAGAAGCTCCCTTTGATGGACACGGATACGGTCTCCCACAGTATTCTTGCCACCAAGTTAAAGAAGTATGGGCTGGATGAATGGACTGTAAGGTGGATAGAAAGCTGGCTAGATCGTCGGGCTCAACGGGTAGTGATCAATGGCTCCATGTCTAGTTGGCAGCCGGTTTCAAGTGGAGTGCCCCAAGGGTCGGTCCTGGGGCCGGTTTTGTTTAATATCTTTATTAATGATCTGGAGGATGGTGTGGACTGCACTCTCAGCAAGTTTGCAGATGACACTAAACTAGGAGGCGTGGTAGATACACTAGAGGGTAGGGATCGGATACAGAGGGACCTAGACAAATTAGAGGATTGGGCAGAAAAAAACCTGATGAGGTTCAACAAGGACAAGTGCAGAGTCCTGCACTTAGGACGGAAGAATCCCATGCACTGCTACAGACTAGGGACCGAATGGCTAGGTAGCAGTTCTGCTGAAAAGGACCTAGGGGTCACAGTGGACGAGAAGCTGGATATGAGTCAACAGTGTGCTCTTGTTGCCAAGAAGGCTAACGGCATTTTGGGCTGTATAAGTAGGGGCATTGCCAGCAGATCGAGGAACGTGATCGTTCCCCTTTATTCAACATTGGTGAGGCCTCATCTGGAATACTGTGTCCAGTTTTGGGCCCCACACTACAAGAAGGATGTGGAAAAATTGGAAAGAGTCCAGCGGAGGGCAACAAAAATGATTAGGGGTCTGGAGCACATGACTTATGAGGAGAGGCTGAGAGAACTGGGATTGTTTAGTCTCCAGAAGAGAAGAATGAGGGGGGATTTGATAGCAGCCTTCAACTACCTGAAGGGGGGTTCCAAAGAGGATGGAGCTCGGCTGTTCTCAGTGGTGGCAGATGACAGAACAAGGAGCAATGGTCTCAAGTTGCAGTGGGGGAGGTCCAGGTTGGATATCAGGAAAAACTATTTCACTAGGAGGGTGGTGAAACACTGGAATGCGTTACCTAGGAAGGTGGTGGAGTCTCCTTCCTTGGAGGTTTTTAAGGCCCGTCTTGACAAAGCCCTGGCTGGGATGATTTAGCTGGGAATTGGTCCTGCTTTGAGCAGGGGGTTGGACTAGATGACCTCTTGAGGTCCCTTCCAACTCTGATATTCTATGATTCTATGATTCTATGATACCCAGCTAGCCAGTTAGCTGTAAAATCTCTCTTGGTAGCAGTTCTCTGCTTGATTTACCTATAAAGGGTTAAAAAGCCCACAGGTAAAAGAAAAGGAGTGGGCACCTGACCAAAAGAGCCAATGGGAAGGCTAGTACTTTTAAAAATGGGAAAGAAACTTTCCCTTTCTCTGTTGGTCTCTGGAGAAGTAGACCCGGAACAGCAATGCTGTGTAAGGCTTGAACCAGGTATGAAAATTCATCAAATCATACCTAGAATTACTGATTTGAAACCCCCCAAATATGTAAGTAAATTAGGAATGTTTAGCTAGATGCGATCAGGTTTATTCTTTATTTTGGCTTGTGGATCTCCTCTGTGCTAACCCCAGATGCTTTTGTTTGCTTGTAACTTTTAAGCTGAACCCCCAAGAAATCTATTTTGGGTGCTTAATTTTTGTAATTGTTTCTTTTAAGATTTAGCAAAAAGCCTAAGTTCCAGATGTAATTTTTTTCCTTTTTGTTTTTAATAAAATGTACCTTTTTTAAGAACAGGATTGGATGTTTGGTGTCCTAAAAGGTTTGTGCATGCTGTTTGATTAGTTGGTAGCCACAGCTAATTTCCTTTTTCTTTCTCAGCTCTTCCCTGGGGGGGAGGGAGGGGGAGGGGCAAGGGTGAAAGGGCTTTAGGGTACCCCACAGGGAGGAATTCCCAAGTGCTTCTTCCTGGGTTCAAAGGGGATTTGGGTGGTGGCAGCGTTTACCAAGCCAAGGTCAGAGAGAAGTTGTAACCTTGGGAGTGTAATACAAGCTTGGAGTGGCCAATATTAATTTTTAAAGTCCTTGCGGGCCCACACCTTCTGCACTCGAGGTGCCAGAGTGGGGATTCAGCCTTGACAGGGCCCTCTGTCAGTGTGTATCAGTAATAACACTACTGAAGAGACAGCTTCATCCATATAAGCTCAAGGTAACTCAGGTCAGAATTGGGCCAATTACCTTTTTCTGAATAAATTCAATTGTCCCTGTTCTATGTTAGCACGTATTTTGAATTATCCATCACAACCAAAGCCACCTATGGCCTTACAAGGATCGGCATCTAATTCTTCTGCCAGTCAGTCTGACCTATCCAGCTTATGCATATTTTCCATTTCTATAATCACCTTGTTTTGAGCTATCGTTCAGTGTGGTTGGTCTCTTGCTCTCTCTTTAAAGAAAGAAAATGGCTGGGATGGGAGAAGAGCTAGTTAAGAGATATTGGGTGCTGTCACAGACACACACACACGTATTTATGCCCTGTTGCCTACATCTATTATTGCATTACCTTGTTATAACAATATGCTTTCATCTGACTGCACAAGCTAAACCACCTAATGCAATTGCTATTAAATGCCTCCTTACATTTCTCAACACAATCCATCACCACATAAACCCCAGATGCAGTCAAACAAAATCTAAAGTGAGCACATCTGAAAGCAATGAACCTTGCAAAACAACGGATACAATGCAAATCCAAAAAAACTCCCCACAAAATTGGTTCTTGATGTTGACGCCTGAAAAGAAGATAGCAACAGTGGCTCTTGGCATTGTCTGTTTGCCCTCGGTCCCAGAGCTGGCATCCTGTTCTGCTCAGCAGTTGGGATAATTTGTTGTTTTTTTTTGTTTTTGTTTTTCCTCTTTGCCTGTTGTGAAATCGGGTGTGTTCCCATTGGTAGCAGCCTCCGCTTTCCTTTTGAATTATTCATCAATGTAATCTAAACAATAGGAACAGAGGGGTGAAAATACACCCTCTTTTGAAGCTCTCTAATTGTTTCAAGTGCTGATGGGATTCCAATTATGTTTTTCAATACTATTTTAGCATATCAAACCAAGGGAAAGAGCAACCCAAAGCAAAACCTAGGCATCCGCATAAAGATTTTTTTCCTGGCATTATCTTCAAATTACATTCCTCTTCTCGGTATCAACATGTAACATTTTCTCTTTCTTTTTAAACAGAAAATTAGATGCACAATAGCACAGTCACTTTGCAATAATGGTTATTTTGTTGCGCAGAAGAGATGTTATCATGTTTATAGTTCTGTAAATTGACGTACAGAGAAATAAAAGTCACTTCTTGTCAAGTGCCTCATTCTCTCCAAGGCAGAGATCTGACACAGGGGCTGGCACTTCTTTCCCTGGAGAGCATTAGAAAGCCACGGCTAGCCCCTGGGCTGGTGTAAATTGGTGTGACTCCGCTGAAGCCAATGGAAATATGCTAGTTTACAGCAGCTGGAGATCTGGCCACAAGAAGCTGCTGCATCTCTGAAAATGAGGGAGGAGAATGTTGTCTACTGGTTAGAGTAAGGGACTGGGAGCCAAGATTCTTGGCTCTTGTTCTTGGCCCTCCCGCCTGACTTGCAGCATCCCTTGAGGCAAGTAATTTAACTTCCCCATGCTTTGCTTCCCCATCTGTAAAATGGGGCTAATACTTCCCTAACTGTGAGGATGTTTGAGGTGCTCAAATACTATGGGAATGGAGGCCACGCAGGCAGCTATGTGAATGGCTCCAAAGTTCACTTATGCTGAACTGCTTTGATAACTCATTTCTAGACCTTTAAAATTTCTGCTTGTTTCTTGATATCTCCATCTCACTTGCTGGATAGACCCTTCTGCTTCAAGGCTTAATTTCTAACTATTGGAGGATTATGAAGACACATTTCTGGAAGCCGATGATCCAGGTTTCTTACACCTTCCTCTGATGGTGAAGGCCACTGTCAGCGACAGGGGAGTGGACAAGATGAATCATGGCTTCTGGGCTAGGAAATAGTCCGTCAAGTCCTATGTTCCTATAAAGAGAATCAGTTCTGGATAGACACATTTTTTTTGTTTGGAGGCCTACAAGTCCAGTCTCACTGTGCTTATCCACACAATCCAAACAGGGCATGAAGCCTTTATTGTGTAAAGCCAAATGAATGTAGAAGAGTTTGCATTTCAATTCAGTATTTGGAATTATTAATGCTTTCCAGAAATGGGTTTAACGATGTGTTTAACGATGTATTAAATTAATGATTCTTGTTACAACCTAATTTTTTTTTTCCAAGAGGGGGATAAAAAGGTAAAGCAATATCGTGAAAGATCAAATACTTATTCAAAATTTAATTAATATTGTGTTATATAAATCACTCTGCTTCACTAAAAATACTGGTAGTGTCTTCAGCCCTTACACACACACACACACACACACACACCCTTATCTAATTAGAGATCTTCATTTCAATCCAGGTAAGGGGTGCTAATCATTCTGCAAAAGCAATAGTCAGAACAATAAACCTCTCATTGTTCCCCTTTGGAACTAGCAGTTGCTTCCTGGAGAGTAAAGAGAGTGAAAGCACAGGGTTGGGAGGAGGGGTTAGGGTTCTAGTCCCAGTTTTGTCACTGACTTTGTGTGACTTAATCATCCCGTGCCTCAGTTTCCCCATATGTACAATGTGGATAGCAAGACTTGTGGGGTATAGAATAGTTAATACTTGCAAGAGTTATTTGACACTTTTGAATTGCACCATACTTACCCAGTGTGGAGTTATTTCTTACTATTAATAATTAATAATTTTCTAATGTAAAATATGCTGTGTGTGACACAAAATTTAAAGATACTGTGTAATACAAAGAAATAAGCTAATGCCTAGAGGCCTTTTCCTTTTTTCCTAGAGACAGTCCAGGCCCTGAAGGGTTTACAATCTCAATAGACAAGAGAGACAAAGGGAGAAAGGGAAAGCAAAGATGAAGTGAGTTACCTAAGGTCATACAGTAGGTCAGTGGCTGAACCAGGGATAGACCCAGGTCATCTCCTATATCCCAGTCCTGCGCACTGAACTGTGCTGCTTCTTACATCAATAATCTAACTATTAAAACCATACAACACCCTTATCAGTGGGAACTGAAAGTGAATTAAAATAAACTGAATTAAGGCCACTTTAATTTTGAATGAGAGGGTCCACAGAGGGGTTTAATACAGTTTTAATTAAATCACTTTAAATTCATACCTTTGATTAATTCGGACTAATTTCCTTGAGTGTCCCCATATAAACAAGCCCTAATCTCTAATTCCATGCTCACTTAGGGTTCGAGTCGGTGAAGCGCAGAGTATTCTGCCCTGACCCCGCAGTGCTTAGCTTTGTGTGTGTGAGCAGTCGCAGTGAACTACTTGCCTGCTCAAGTGCTTTGCTGGATCAGGGCTCAGCATCTTACACGATCGCGCCATTGAAGCAGTTCCAGTTCACTCCAGGACAACCAGCATTGCTGGGTCACAAATGCCATTTCATCTGGCTGACAGCACTGGCAGGTACCCTGGTACACGTATGCCAAACAGCTGTATGTTGGCGCTGTTCCCAGAAATATCTCCCAGGCACAGTGGTGCTGCTCCTGTGAAAGGTATCCTTGTCCCAGCCAGTCAACCATGCAAATGCCAGGTGATTCTTGGTGGTGGGAAAGACGTGCAGCTCCAGATATGATGTCGTGTAAAGAATAAAAATAGCCCACAGACATAAATAAGATTTTTGGATTCACTCTGGCTGTGCTTTGTCTTGTTTTCTGACCAACATTACAGCATCCAGAGCACTGGGTGGACACTTTTACATAAGGCCAACATCTGGAAAACCAGAAGCCTCAAATTAGGCTCCTAAATCCATATCTAGGTACCTACATCCACCGTACTGCCAACCCCAAATGTTCAGAAATCATAAGTCCCTCTGATATCACGAGATTGGCTTAAAAATCATCTTTTTTTCATGATAGTAAATGTTGGCTTCTTTTTAGGCCTTCTGGTTTCTAAGTCTTTAGGGTGCCCTTAAGTCACATTTTCAAGCTTCTCTCTGCAACCACAGGGGCTAGAAAAATACTCTTTAAAAGAGAAAGCTTAGCTTCTCATGCAACCTCTTGATTCCAGCCATCGGGGACTTTTGGGGCAACGTCCAATGTTGCAAGACTCATAATAAAATCCAAGAGTTGGCAACACTGGACAGAAGCTCTTGATTTTTAAAAATATACTGAGCACTGAGCTGCTGCTATTGAGGTCAGTGGGACTAATCATGCTCTTTAAAATAGGCATGTGCTTAAGTACTTAATGGAACTGGTATCTAAAATGGGAGATGATGCTCTCTCGCTCTTTGGCTTAAGGAAAATAATTGGAATGCACATCATTTAAAAGAGAGAACCAGGATTTGTCATGGAGCAGCTTTCGCATCCTTAGCTATTCGTTATCCTTAGCCATTAATTAGCCAACAGCCCACCACTGACTGCTGTTGTCTCTAAAATTAAGAGTGTCACTCAGGAAAAATGAACCGTCAAGTGGTTCTAGTGTGTATCCACACAACAACCTCTGTTTGTTTCTTGATCATTCATTTCCTCCAACCCAGTTATCTCATGAAGCACTGTGCAGTCTGGGAAGACAGAAGACCAGACTATCAAGTGCTCTGGTATCACCTTTTCTGGCCAATTTTGTGATATCGTGGTTCTCTCTTTTCGATGCAAGAAGCTGTGCCAGCAATTACAGAAAAGCTACAAATAACTCGAGTTTCAGAGCAAGCTTTAGTTCATAAATAATGTACAATCAAAGCATTAGATGCATTTAGAACAGACTGGCATAACCTGTGTGAAATATTTGGGGACGGCAACAAACAAGCACCATCTAGAAATAGCTTTTGGTGCAAAGGCAGCAATAGTGGGTGATTCTGTGATCCCCAATTAATCCTGCATGGAACAAAGTGACAGAGTGCGGAAGCAATGCAAAGCTCAGCATTTTCTAGTTTGGCAGTGGTGTGCAAAGCTTTTGTTTTGCAGTTTGTGTGCCCCTCCTGGGAGGGGCTGTGAGCTTGGCATAATGGGGTTTGGAAATTTCGAAGTGAAATTTAGCTGAACCTGCTGTGATCAGCATGGTTTGGGACTCGTGCACAACTCAGCCCAGGACGGCACATAGGTTTGTGAAACTCTCAGATCTCAGCCCCCAGCTTGGGGATTGTCACCAAAGCCATTCTTAGCTTTTCAGACTGTTTCTTTAGAGATGGACCTGGATGAAAACCTTGTCTTAGGAGTTTGGAGGCACTTAAAATCTAGATCTGTGGTCCAAGGCATTTGAAAGAGGTTGAACCACAATCCCAGCTCTGAGCCCCTAGACCTTTGAGTGTGAAAAATGGAGCTGGACCCACACCTCACAGCTAGAGCCAATTGTTAGTTTAGGGGCCGGATTTCTATCTTTCTCACAGAGTGGGGATGGGCTGAATGGTCTTAGAGGGGGGACAGTTTTCCCATACACTTAGAACTGGCCTCTCCAAACAGAGAAGAGGCTCATTGTGGAGGACCAAGGTGTTGAACGGTTGCACTGCTGCTGGACACGTTCTGATTTCAGTGGCCCTAAAATGCATCTAGAATAATCCCCAATAAAGTCAATGGAATTAGATTTGCACTATTGTTACTCAGATCAGAATCTGGCCATAATGTTGGATTCAAAGGCCTGTGAGGTCAATGGAATGATTTCTATAGACTTCAGTGGGGCTTGGATTTAGGGCCTTGTACTGCCATAGGGGAAAAAACCCTACTGGGTGTTAATAGACAATGAATTCAGATGTGGATCTGACTTTCAAACACTCCCCAAAGGTCAGGGATAATCGGATACAGCATTTTGGCTGAGCCCATTGTACCCTTCTTGGAAGTCCTACTGAATTTAATAGAGAACAATTATTTCTCCACACATTTTGGAAAGCACCTCTAGAAAGGAGTAGGAAATTATAGCTCTACTGTAAAATTCTCAAGGATGGGTCAAAAATACATAGAAAAGATCTTTCTCTATTCAATTTGTAGGTTTTTTACCATCATTTCTATAGAACCCTATTCATTTCCTCCCTCTCAAATTCTGTCTATTTAGGCACAAATGTTCCCCCCATCACCACAGAATCTGAGTGCCTTGCAAATATTGTCTTCCCAACAGGACCACTGTGAATTAAGGAAGTGATGTTGTCCCCATTGTATGGGGGAGGTGGGGTGGAGTGGAGGCAATAAGACACACATTTTTGAAAGGGCCTAAGTTACTTGCTTAAGTCCCATTGAAAATTTACAGGAGCTGGGTGTGTAACTCACCGAGGCACTTCTGGAAAATCACATTCTAGTGATTTGCCCGAGGTGTCTCAGGGAGTTGTTGGCCAAGTCAGGAATCAAACCCAGTTCACCTACACCCTCGTGCAGTGATAAGACCATCCTTGCTGTCTATAAAATTCTTCCATTAGGAGTTATGTAGTGGTGTTGTAGCTGTGTTGGTCCCAGGGTATAAGCGAGAGAGAAGGTGGGGGAGGTAATATCTGTTATTGGACCAAATTCTGTTGTAAAGAGACAAGCTTTCAAGCTTACCCAGAGTTCTTTTTCATTAGGGGTTGTCAGTCTTGCAGTTGTCACCATCACTAAAAACCAATTTTCAAAAACATCCAAACATTTCCCCTCCTCCTTACTCCACAAACATGCATCTAATTTAAATATAAGTAAATCATCCAAAAATTGATTGTTGCCACCTCCTTGAAAACATTTCTTTTAAAGCTTTCTCCCCATTCTGTGTAATTTATCCTTTGTCATTTCTGTATCTTGGAGTTGCAGTAATATTTTTTTCCCCTCTTCCACTGAGGGATTTTTGAATAGAGATTCAGTCTTAGCAATGTGTTTATGACACTCCAGAGGCTTTTTGTAGTGTATGCCTCTATCTCAGATGACAATGCAAATAAATGGAAGTCTGTTTGGTTTCAAGGTTCTCATGCAGCCATAGCAGCTGGGGAGCTGTTACAACTGATTATAGGGAGCCTAATGTATAAAGCTCTCATGGTTGAATAAATAAAATGATAAAGCTTCCTCCCACACTCCCCAGGTCAGCTAAACAGTCCCCCTCAATTGCAGGGTAGTTGATCCCTGTGGATAGACTAGGCTCATTTCCCTGCCCAGAGCAGGTGAGTCCAATCCAGCCAATTAAAGAAGGCTAGTGCTATACCTGGGCTTATAAAGGGCTGTTAGTGAGTAGGGAAAGGAGGGATTGATTGAGGCAGACTGTTCTAGGAGAGGAAAAGCTAGAGTAGAATAGAGCTAATTTCTGTAGGGTATACCCTGGAAGAAGGGGCTGGGTGCTGAGGGAGACAGCCCTGAGGCTGCTGCCCCAGAGAGGGAGCTGAGCTGGTCAGAATGAAGAAGCTGCCAGAGGCCCATGAGAAGGGTGAAGCTAAAACCTGGAAGTAAGGACTGAGTTAAAAGTATTTCTGTTTGTGTCCTTGCTGGTATTAAGAAAATAAACTCCCTTGCAAGAGACTGGGCATGGCAGCTGGGGAGAAGTGTGTGGAATTTGTAATTACTACCTAGGAACATTGCTTTCAACAAGCACCTATCTCACCTGGGAGAATGAGAGAGTTGAGGCTTGCACCTCTCTGGGGTCCCTGATTCTGGACCCAGTTCTGCTGCTGCTAAGATTTTAGCCAGCATATTTCTTGTCTTGGTTTACCTCTTTATAAAATGGGTGTAATGCCACTTATTCTGCCAGGGGCCTGTAGGGCTTACCAAATGGATTTGATCACACTTGCTATGCAGAGTACATGTATGAAGAGAGAATACATAATTCATTCATATTTTAATAAAGGGTCAATCTGTTGTTCTAGATGAAGGGGCTCTTGACTGGTGGGGAGAAGGGGTCAGGGGATTGTGGCTGTTCTGCCCTTCGCATATGGTGAAAGCGGTGGGGAAAGTTAGATCTTGACTAGATGAGTTGGACTGTCAGGTGGGGTTCCCGTACTGAGAAGGTTGAGACCCACTGCTGTATACTGCACAGCCCAACAGGCCCATAGGTTGTTTATGACCCTTCTACTGATGTGCTTGTGTGCAATACACTTATAACATTTCTTAACTAGTTTACAAAGAGGAGTTAATAAGTGGTTATCAATGCACCCTTAAATATAAAGTGTGAGCCAGTAGCTTCAAATTCTCCCGTTAGAGTTGTTATAGAAGAACATTTATTTTACAATGAACCGGCATGTGTGTGCAGCACCATTGGCCTGAAGGGCAATTGCTTATCTGTATGTTGTAACTCTGTACTGCTAATGGCAAAAAGAGATTCACTAGAACTCAAGTGGCTGGTGGATCTGTTTTACTTAGTTTATAAGCTCTTGGGAGGCAGGGATCATCTTTTTGTTCTGCAATGGTACAACACCTAGTACAATGGGTTCCTGGTCCATGTCTGGGGCTCCTAGTCATTACTCCCATAAAATAATAAACAGGATCCATCCCTGATGTCACCTTCAAGTTCCAAGTGGCTGCAGTTTTGATGCAGCATGATATAATACCATGTGTTATTTGCAGTGTTGTTATAGCTATGTTGGTCCCAGGATATTAGAGAGACAAGGTGGGGGAGGTAATCTCTTTTACTGCCTTTTTACAACTTCTGTCAGTGTAAGACAAGCTTTCGAGCTCTGGTTAGCTCGAAAGTTTCTCTTTCACCGACAGAAGCTGGTCCAGTAAAATATATTGCCTCACTCACTTTGCTCCCCTCTCTCTATTATTCCACACAGTGAATAAAACCCATACACTTTCCATTAGGAGCAGGTGAGCTTCAGGATTAATGAACAACAAAGCAATCTGCCACTGTGATGAATATCCCAACAGCACACCCACAACCGAAGCGTGCCCACAAAGGATGCTAAAGAATGACTGGTTTCTCCCATAGTCTATTATTTGACTTCCCCTCTCGGCTCCAAAACAAGGAATGAATTGCCCTCAGTTTCCAGTGATCTCATATCAGCTAGCATGCCAACTACTTAATATAATGGGGCATGCAAAAATATCAATCACTGTCTAACCGAATTCTCTTACACACCCACTACTTTGATGTATAGGCTTCAGCTATGGCTACCCCTGAGAGGCAGGAAGGTAAAAGCTAAGCCTAGCATGAATGCTGTTCAAAGGGAACGTGAACCTCACAATCAGGAAGAAGTTGTGATTATGTAGCTGCAACTTTAGGGTTTGACGCACAACCAGTTCAAATTATGGACAGGGCCACTTATGACTTTGTACTAGAGTGTGATCAGAGACACAATCCTGAGTAAAGCTGGTGTGTAAGCTACATTATCAGGGATAACCATGGGAGTCAGCATGGCTTAGAAACACCCGCATCAAGGCTCAATTGCTTTCCCTGCTCTGAGGCATCAGCTGGCTTATATAGGCTGTAAATAACAACACCGTCCCTGTATTGTTTCAGTTGTGCTGACTGCTGCATTGGCAGGCAAGACCCAAAGCTTTGTCCATTCCCTCTTACTCCCTATCCCCCTGGAGGAAGGCAGCACCTGCATATTCTCACATAACTGGAACCACGGTCCAGCCAATTTGTACAGCAGTGTAACCAGATTTTGGACTCCTTACTCACTATTAATTTGTGCCTTGACAAACCAAGTGGCCCTTCCTAGGGTGATGCTATTACACACTTATCTTCTCTTATCGCTCCTCCTTTGATGTTGTAAGTACTAAAATAGTTTTGATCCATCTCAGCCAATGAGTTAAGTTACATTTCTTTCTTAACAAACATAAAGATTGCTCCATATCAGCTGCCTTCTCGGTGGATCTATGTTAGTACAGCAATTTGTTGCAAGTTGCACCAAAGGACAAGGCAGGGGGAGGGAAGGAATAGGTGTGAAAGAAGTGTTGTTCAGAGAATGTGAAATAGCTTGATCTGGCTCAGAGACCCAGATGATGCGCATGGGGTTAAAGGGAGAGTCTAAGGCACTATGCCTCAAGTGCAGCGTATGTTGTACACTGAATCCAGGTCTGTGAATGCTCTTTGTGAAGTGTTCTAGCAATAAAACACACAAGAGCTGCTGTAAATATCTCTCCACAGGATGCAGTGAAGGAAAAGCTCCTTGACAAAAATAGCATTTTGGATCTCTCATAAACATGTCATGTTGGTCTCAGGGACCATACACATATACAAGCTTCTGAAGTATGAAACTGTCAACAAAATGAATGAGTATCTTAATGTGTCTCATTTATCCCTGGTGCAACTCCATTGGCTTAAATAGCTATGCCAAGGGTGAGTTTGCCCTATTGTTCCTGTTAGTCTTTTTAAGACTTAAAGCTCTAAGATGTGCTATTTGTTACATGCGATGATCGTCTAATATTGCTGTTCCCTTTTATCCACCAAATGTGATGAATTCACTAACCAAGACCCAACCCAAATCAATGGAGATGGTATCAGGATGTATATCCAGAGAGCTGGAGTTCTGTGTGAGGTCTTTAACTGAATAGCCATTCTTCATTTCTCTTTGCAGAAAACAAGTTTAGGGTACAGGATGTAGCCTAATGATCTTGGTTGGGTGGTAAGAGTAAGAGACTAAACTCCAGGGGCTTACCAGCTTTGTTGCTGACTCATTGTGTGTGGCTTTGGGCAAGTCACAGAGGTCTAGCTGCTCTAATTTTGGCTGCCTCCAACTTTGGACTCTGAGGTCAACGTTCTCAAATGTGGGGTTATTTTTTTTCCCAAAGTGCTGAAGTCCTATTGAAAATAACTTAAAATGTATCTTTTTCCCAAATCTCGTGAATTTTTTGGGGCTTGATTTTTGAACAGTTGGTTGGCAATAGGGGCTTAGCCATATTATTCCTGGGGGCATTCTGTGCCAAAAAACCTAAAAATTCTGTGTATGATATTTTAAAATTCTGCAGATTTTATTTGTCAAAATAACACTACATAATCACACCAGTTTGTTACTTTTGTAATTTATTTCAAAACACCTGTCAGCAAGTATGTCTCTAACAATACAGACACAGAAATGGCACAAAACTAAACACTCTAGCCCCGCCCTTTCCCTGAGGCCCCACCCCTTGCTCATTACATTTCCCTTGCTCTCCCCCACCCTCACTCACTTTCACTAGGCTGGGGCAGGGTTGGTGTGGGAGGGGGTGTGGGCTCTGGGGTAGGGCCATGGAGGCGGGATTTGGTGGGGGCTAAGGGCTGGGGCGGGGGGTTGGGGTGCAGGCTTACCTCAGGTGGCTCCCGGTCAGTGGCGCAGCGCGGCTAAGGCAGGCTGCCTGCCTGTCCTGACACCACATTGCACACACCCTGAAAGCAGCCAGCAGGTCTGACGCTAGTAGGCCAGGAGACTCTGCGTGCTGCTTTCGACCACTGCAGGCACCACCCCCCCAGCTCCCATTGGCCGGGTCCTAGGACCTGCTGGCCACTTCCAGGGTGCAACGTGGTGCCAGGACAGGTAGGGACTAGCCTGCCTTAGCGCTGCAGCACCACCAACCAGACCTTTAATGGCCTGGTCAGTAGTGCTGACTGGAGCTGCCAGGGTCCCTTTTCAACTGGGTGTTCTAGTCAAAAACCGGACACCTGGTCACCTTATCCATCCCCCCCTCCTCCCATAGCCCAGGGATCCAGAGGGAGAAACAGCCCGGGCTTGCACAGAGTTTCCTGTGTGCCGTCCTGTCCTTCCCTCAGGGTATGCTGGGAACTGCAGCTGCAAGGGACCCTCTAGCTCTCTCCCCGTCCCTCTGGCAGTGTCTTCTATGTGCCAGCTGGTCTCTGCTGGGACCAGTGGCCCCCAGTGGCAGCCAGAAGCACTGCAGCCCATTTCTGTGGGGGAAAGGAAATTCTGCGCTCACAACGTTAATTTCTGCAAAAATTCTGCACTGCGCAGTGGCGCAGAATTCCCCCAGGAGTACCATATGTAAAATGAGGACATGACCTACCTCACAAAATTGGTGTGAGGATTCATTTATTAGTGTCCATAAAGTGCTGTGTACTCCTTGGATAAAAGATGATGCAGAAGGGCAAAGTGCAGAATACTTGTTATCTGTTCAGTGTAGCTAATTCCAAGCACTTTTCAGGATCCATCTCTTAGCACAAAGTGTATCTGTTTTGTTTTATTAGGTCCATTCAGTGAATTTTAAATCACCAGGTATCTCATGCAGTTTGTTTAGCTGCTTGTCTAATATTCTGAAGAACATAGTCAGTCTCATGTCATGGAATCATTTAAAAGTATTGAAGGAGTCAGTAAATTTACTAATCTCTCAAGCAGCTGTACTTTTGACTTCATTCTGAACATAAAGGGTTTGTTTTTTCAAGGTGCTGAGAGATTCCTCTTCACAATGAGCCTGACCTTTTAGCATTATGCTTGATAGTAGTTTTGCCATCTAGACCCAGATTTTCAAGATCTCAGGGTGAGATTTTTGACTGCTCAGCTGTCTCAGTGGCATTCAGATTTTCAATAGAATTCAGCCTCCAGAAGTTGTTGTTATGACACAGCTAAGTCTTCAGAAGTGCTCAGCACCCAAAGTGCTGAACTCTGTTGAAAATCAAGCCCGGATTGTGGCTGTTTTGGAAAAATTGGTGGTTCTTGTACATCTGTGGGGGGTAGGATTGGGCCAATTGACTTCAGTAGGAGTCTCTGATGAAACTTTAAGCAGTTGCAAGGTATGGCTTTAAATGTATAAACTCAAGAAGGTTTGGGGCATACTGCCTGGCCCACAACATTGCTTAGGCTTTTTACCCTAAGGCCTGATCTACCCTAGGCAATTAGGTGGGCATGACTACGTTGCTCAGGGGTGTGGAAAATCCACACTCCTGAGTGACGTTCTTAAACCAACCTAACCCCATAGACATATGCTATATGGACAGGAGAACTCTTGCCTCTCGGAGGTGGAGTACTTAAGCCAATGGGAGAAATTCCTGCATCTGCTGGCTCATTCGTCTACTTGCCTGCTTACTGGTTCCTAACACAAAGCTGGGGTTGCGATCAAGTGTGTGGGACACAGTCCTCGTACACAAGTTGAGCAGATGGGGTGTCTGCCATCCCAAAGGAGGCAATTCTAGAAGGAAGTGTGACTCCAGTGTGTGTTTTGCCTGATGGCAGGTTGCAGCTTGACATGCCTGGTGTTCGCTGGGCTCAGTCAGGATAATCCAAGGAGTAGGCCCAGCCAGACATGGGTTCCCTCCTCACCATGTGCTCCAGTGTGGGAGCACGGTCTAGCGGGTGCACGAGCAGCTGCCTAACATATGAATGGCCATACTGGGTCTGACCAATTGTCTGTCTAGCTCAATATCCTGTCTTATGATCGTAGCCAGTGTCAGATTCTTCAGAGGGAATGAACAGAACAGGGCAATTTCAAGTGACCCATCCCCTGTCTTCCAGTCCCAGCTTCTGGCCCGTTGAGGTTTAGGGACATGGAGACCAGGGGGTTACATGTCTGGCCATTTTGGCGACTATCACGATGTTCATAATCTCATAGTTACTTTGTGCTCCCCACGCACATTTGTTTTTCCCACATATTGTGTCTCACTTTTCTGCCTGTTGTCCCTCGTTTTATGCTTAGCTTCCAGTCCAACAGTCTCTCACTGCTCTGGCAACCTAACAGGGGCTTAAGTGACCATAAGTATATGATTTACTCAATAATATATTTTACTCCCATTTCAAGGCATCTTCACTGCCAGAATGGTGTAAAGGGGCCTGCGTATAAACGAGAATCAGGCCCTGAGAACTCAGTGTGTTAAGTTCAGCATGTGAGAGAATTTTTGCTTTTGATTTTAAGTAGTTGTGTGAATAACTGATTTTTTTTGTTTCACTGGGAATTCCAAAAACTGGGGGAAGAGAGGGAATGGTTTTGGTTTGAACTGATAACAAAATTTGTTGAAACATTTGGTGAATTGAAACATAAAAAAAAACAAAAACTATTATGGGCTGAACAAAACATTCTGTTTTAACACTTCAAAAAGTTGAAATCTGAATACTTCATTTTGAAAATGTCTTTATTGTTTAAAAAGATGAAACTAAATTTTGAAATAACAAGCTTCTTTGAAGTGAGGTTGAAACATTTCATTTAGAAAATGTTGAAATGAAACGTTTCAACTTGTTTTAGGCTTATTTCAGCTGCAACAATTCAGTGAAATAGACACCAACTCACAAAAAGTTTGTGTCACTGAATTTCTTTTTGCCATCTTCCCTTTCCTATTTCTCCCCCCTTCCCCCACAAATGAAAAAAAGTTTCAACCAAATGTTTTTGCCCAGCTCGAATTGTGAGCTTTTTCAGGGCAAGGATCAGCTTTTTCTTATCTGTATGTACAGTATTGGCACAATGAGTTCCTAGCTGCTATGCCAATTTATAATAATAATTAATAAAGTACTTCACAAGATCACACTTAATTTATACTTCAGAGTAAGATCCCTCTTGTTGTTCAGTCATTCCTGTGCTGCCATGATACCTCTGGATTATTGTACCTACCACTGACCCTTGAGTCAATCATATTACAGCAATATTTGAAAGTGCATGTTTTAATTTCACCTGCAATTTAATTTCACCTGCAATTTAAATTTTATGAGGCCATTGTTATGTTAGTGAAAGGTCTCTTAGAGCAGGCAAGATTTAAAATATTTAAGAGTTAAAACCTTGCTGCCATTTAATTAATCTGAAATTTAATACCTAAATGACCTCCTTGTTAAAACACTAAACATGTTTAGACTATTGATTGATAGGTAATTGGACAGTAGAAGTGGGTTTATTGAGTGGCTTAAAAATACCTGCTGGTGTTTTTTAAAAGCTGTTCTTGCTCTGCGCTTCTGTTAAATGCCAATTATCATTTGCCACGGAGACAGTCAGAAACCTGACTGCTGATTAAGCTACCTAACAGTGAGGGATTGATACGTGACAGTGAATATTCATTATAAAATGGGTATGAAATAGTTACCTACTTTCTTCTAGCATGAGTACTTTAATATGCACAGCTGACTTGATTCTGTGGCAGCTAAAACTTTTCTGGGTTGTATTTTTGTTGACATCCATGCTTGGCTATTGCTTACAAGGCCAATCAATGGTTTTAGGTCCAGAACCTCAAAGGTATTTAAGCACTTCAATCCCACTGATTTCAATGGGAGATGAAAGACTAAATATCTTTGAGGATCTGGGTCTCAGGTCCTAGCAAACATTCTTAAAAGCATTTAGGTGCTTAAGTCTCCTTGACTTGAAGGGGACTCAAACATATGCTTAATGTTAAAAATGTGACCAAGTTATTTGCTGAATAGGGGTCTAAGGGTATGTCTATACTTACGCGCTGGTTCGGCGGCAGGCAATCGAACTTCTGGGTTCGATTTATCGCGTCTTGTCTGGACGCGATAAATTGAACCCTGAAGTGCTCGCTGTCAACTCCGGTAATCCTGCTCGGCGAGAGGAGTACGCGGAGTCGACGGGGGAGCCTGCCTGCCGCATCTGGACCGCGGTAAGTTCGAACTAAGGTACGTCGACTTCAGCTACGTTATTCACGTAGCTGAAGTTGCATACCTTAGTTCGAATTGGGGGGTTAGTGTAGACCAGGCCTTAGACAACAGTGGACTATATCAGTGGCTAAGTCTGAAGAGTGTATTTCACTATTTAACAGCAGGCAGTATTACCAACCTTAAGCATTCAAGAATAACGTTGCACGTGCTACCCTCTCTCCCCAAGAATCAGTGGCTTAAAAATCATGAGTTATTTTATACTTTTTTATTTACACACACACACACACACACACACACCTGAATTTGGGTGTATATAAGAGCAAAGCCTTATGAAGGCAACTCAATAGCAGAGGTAGGCCTGGAACTCAAACATTCCAGGCTGCCGGTCATGGGCTCAGTCCACTCAGTAATCCACACACACATTGTGATGCCAAAGTGATTTGTTAAGCAAAAGTGGGTCTTTGGTATTGAGATATACATATATTTAATTCTTTGCTACAACTCCCCCCTCCCCTCCCCCCAGCCAGGCTTCTGAAATGATGTGGAAAAATATTGACATTGTTCTGTGAAATCATGCAAAATCAACTTAATGCAAAAAGTGAACCCTAACTTTCACTCAAAATAATGAACTAATGCACTATTTTCACTGAAGTCTGGTCCAAGAGTCACCAATATTTGCTAGCCAGTTGTGCACAGAATCTGTCCTAATGTAATGTTTTCCCTATACTTGAAATAGGGGAAAAAATCTGGTGATTTAGATACCACTGAGTGCTATTTGTGGATTGATGTTGGCTTTTAAATGGTGAGCATTGCAGATAAGTCCTGGTCTGTCACTAACCTTTCAAGAAATGAGATCTGCTGGAAAATGTTTTGGGGACACTTCTGCTCTTCGCTATACCATTGTAAAGCCAGAGTAACTCCATTGACTTCAGTGGAGTTATTCTAGATTTTCACTGATTAAAGTGAGGGTGGTATCCGATCTGATAGAGCACTGGGCTGGGACTCGGGAGACCTGGGTTCTATTCCCATCTGCCACTGGCCAGCTTGGTGACCTTGGATATGTCACGTACTCCCTCCCTGCCTCATTTTCCTCCATCTGTAAAATGGTGATAATGATACTGACCGTGTTGGTAAAGTACTTTGAGATTTGCTGATGAAAGGTGCTATATAAGAGTGAAGTGCTGGTATTATTACTATTAAAAATAATAACTTCACTATTTGGATTGAGGTGGAGACCAGGTATCATTTATTTTCTGTGCAGATCTGAGCGCTTTGTTGTCATGCTACAAAAAATGAACACATGTACTTATGAGCCATAGAATTGTAGATGTATAAGGTTCCCAGTGTAAAATTTGGGAGGTTGCTGAAGTGGGCAGGTGCTTTAGTATTTGACAGTCAAACTTTGCATGCAAGGACAGCGACTTAGACTTTTCTAGTGCCAGATACCGTTGTATAGGAGTGTGGTGGCTGTACTAACCAAACAAAACCCATCTATCCCATGTTGAAATAAATGTACCGTGTGACAAATTTGATACAGTTCACCCTGACAAAAGACAATACACTGAAATATAACTTATCCTCTTAAAAGTAGATCACATCCCCTCTCCGATACATCACCTACTGAATCCAATAGAGGGCACTGCCTATTAAATCATTCATGTTGTATAACATACCCAAAGTAGTGCCCCTCACAGCGGATACATTACCCTCTGAATCAGATACATGGTCTATGGAACTAGATTGAGTAAATCAGGTCCAGAGCTCATTTATCACCTAAGGATTCACAGTCATTCTCTGTTCCTTTGCTAAATGCATGCAAGGTCTGTATGCATACAGAGCCACGAAAGATCTAGGCACTATTAAGCCCTATTCTAAGCCCTCAGAATATGATGATTGTTCCTTAACATTTATATTGCAGTAATGCCTAGAAGCCTCAAGCACATCTATTATCATGGGTGGCACATGAACCCTCCATTCAGGTAGGCTAACCCGCTGCCCCACCACTCTCACCCACTGGGACCGGAGGATCCCTGAGCCCCCACCATGGTCGGAGAAGCCCCGGCCATCCTGCCCAAGCTGCTCTGAGCCCTCACTTCCATCCTGCTCTTGCCCTCCAGGGCCTGAGGAGTTCTGAGCCCTGCTGCGGCCCAGGGCCGTGGCGGGGAGCATTAGCGGAGTTTTGGGGATGCTTAGCCTCCCTCAGCCTCCATTAAGCACCAACTACTTCCATTGTGCTAGGCATTGTACAAGCACATAACCACAAGACAGTGTCATTTACTAAGGCACTGGATTGCTCCTCAAAGAGAGGTGGGTTCAGTTTTTGGTTCAGCCATAAACCTGGGCAAATAATTTTGGCCCTGATTCAGCAAAGCGTTCAAGTTTTAGGTACCATTAGCTTTAATAAGGCTTAAGTGCTTTGATGAATGGGGATAGATTTAAGCAAGCGCTTGAAGTTAAATACAGCTTGAACTACTTTGTTGAATCAGGGCCTTAAATTGTTCTCGGCCTCAGTTGCCCTTCTATAAAATCAGGATAATAATCCTTCCTTTCTCCCAACTTCTGTCCATCCTTTCTGTATTACACGCTCTTTGAGTCAGTAACCTTGGCAGAACCATACTACAACAAACCATGTTACATGAAGAATGATGGGTCTTGCAATTTCCTTGATGTTTTCTATGCTATTTTGCTGTTTAAATGAAGTCTGCACCCCTGCATATTTTCCCCAGCCACTGACTGGCTTTTTCAAGATCCTCTTAGAGAAATTCACCCAGAGTAAAGAAGCTTAATAGTCTAAGCATCATGTTTGTAGTGCCAAAAAAGGTGGTGAGAGAGTGCAAAACCGTATTCATGTTTTTAACATGTTCACTGTGTGGTGTTCATAATCCATTAATGTCTAGAGACCGCAACAGAGAAAGGGGCCCCCAATCATGTTAAGCACTGTCCAGACATAGTAAAAAACAGTCCTTAGCAAAGAGTGAGAGAGAGAGAAAGTCCTAATCCTTTTTATAAATAAGGAACAAATAGATGAAATGATCTGCCAAATCATGCAGATCCAGGAATTGAACGCTGTTCTTCTGAGCCCTCCTCAAGTGCCTTAACAAGGCTACTTCTCTTGGATTCTGATATGTACTTGTTGCCTTTTCACCAGCTCTTCACTGACTTTCCAGACAAGGTCACCGTCAGCATGGTAAGCAACTTCATTGTTAACATTCACCCTCTTAAGATAATGATGCCTTTTAGTCAGTTACCTTTTGTACCACTATGAATACATTGTTTCTTTATGATCCATTGCAACTGACCATAGTAGAAATGAGCTGCAGTATCTTGCCCTCTGCAATTAGCCCTCTCAGATACTATGTCTAACATTTCCTATACCAGTCCAAATTCATCCCTGGTATGTCTCTTTCAAAGGCAGTGGAGTTTACGCCAGGGGAGAACTTGATCTATATTGTTTTTATCATCACTGTGTTGACAGAGATTTTTATAAAGGCTATGCTTACTAAATATTTGCATTGTTGTAGAACAGAAGTGCTATCATCCTCTGGCACATACCTGTTTAGGCCTTATGCAATTTATGGACCGTATCATGTTCTTCTTTTGAGATGTCATAGCTGTCAGAAAGGAATGCGAATAGCTGCTAAAGGTTCACTGAGTAAGCTGGTGAACCATTACATTAGCATGGGGCATCTTTGCCCTTGTAATGATATTCATGAAAGAATCAAAGCACAAAGAGAAGGACTCTAATAAATATCTGAAGTTCAGAGCACAGTATCACAGAAGGTCATTTTCCCAAATTCTTAAAGTATAGTGTTTGCTAGGCAATGCTTTTACCATATCTTAGGTGAGGATTTATTTCCTTTTTAATTCACTTAAAGTTAATATCTTTAAAAAAATGTATTTGGGAAGAGAAAGACACAAGAGGGTGAAAAAAACCTCTTTGTTCCTTTTAAAGATTTTTTTTACGGAGATGTCATTGGTATTAACTTTCCATCACAGAACCTGAGTAAGATATATGTGGGTCTGATTGTCATTTACACTAAGGCCTCTTATGCTACTCTTGCATAGAACATATCTCATGTCTTAGTATACTCCTCTATATAAAAGGTATTGTAATAATATTTAAGTGATTTGCCTTACTGTGACTCATGTGTGATTTCGTTGATGCTCATAAAGTGCTATGAGATACTGTATCTGGGATGAAAGGTGCTTTAAGTACAAAGTATCATTTTAATCCTTACATATTTGAGAGAAAAACTTGGTTCACAATTAGTTCTACACAGTAATGAGATGAATCAGGAAGCAGTTACTGTATATCTATGTGCAGGTAAGGGATTTAGATGGTTCACTTTGCTTCAGCCAATCAAGTTGCACATGCAAATGAATGCATTCTTATTGGTGAGGGTGAGAGATTGATTTTCACTTCTTAATCTTTGTATCTAATTTAGAATGTTAGTTTCAAAGGGGGAGGGGGAGATGGGATACATCATAAATTCACTGGCATACCACGGCCAACTCCCAAAATGCTATAGGATCTTCAATGTTGATGTGGAGCATAGGGAAACCTTCAGGTAAAATTTTCTAAAGTGCCTAAGTTCCACTGATTTTTTTTTTCCCAGTGAAACTTATGTTCCTAAGTGTCCATATTGCTTTTTTAGAATGGGACTTGGGATTCTACATCATGTAAGGTTTTTTGAAAATTGTTGTCAGCTGAGGGGAAGATAGAAGTCAGGTTGAACTGGTTGGGAATTTTTCAGTGAAACTTTTTTTTTTTTTTTTTTTTTTTTAAATGAAAAATGCTGATTCTTCTAAACTGAAACTGTTTGGAGGTAAGGGTCAGTTTAAGTCACTTTCCTGACTCAGGAAAAAAAAAGTTGGGAGAAAAGTTTCAAAATTGCATGCCCCATTTTGACATTTTTGAAATAAAAAGTTTGGGGTTTGGTGGGGGAAGAAAAGAAAAAAGGTCAGAATGGAAATGAAACATTTTGAAATGTTTGAAACTAAGTATGTTGGGTTCTTGTCTGTTTTGTGAACATTTTTGAAATGCCACCTTTTTGTCCTGATTTTAGAAGTGTGGGGAAATTTTCAAGAAACTGAAAATTCTTCTGAAATGGGAAAATTACTTGCGTCTTGTCTGCTTGGGTCATTACTGTAGCACAAGCCAGAGTGAGAATCAGTGTGTAGTAAGTTAAAGCACTTTCCGAGACTTTTAGTGCACTGTAGCAGAGTCCACAAGAGATGTGCAGCAAGCTAATGCCCTTATACCTTGGTTTGCGGTGCTGTAACATGCATTCTAAACAAGACCTCTGAGTCAGGCCCTCAAATTCTCTTTGTGCCTTTTGAAAACCTTGAACTTAGTCTAAATTTGCCTCCAAAACCTTGCAAACAATACCTTACATGGAGTTTAGTTGGGTTGTCCACCTGTCTATCCAGTCTCTGTCCAGGCAGTGTTAAAGCAGTTCAAGTTATATTTTGCAGAGAATAATTTATTCAACATATTTTTATCCCCCTATCAATTTTTCCATTATTTGATCAGCGTTTATGGTGCAGCAAACGTAATTTTTTTTGACATAAACAGCCTCTTCTGTCTGTGCTGATGGACCTTAGTTTTGTTGCTAATAATATGTTATGCCAGCCAAGGTTTCGCCAATGATTTATCCACCATTCATGTCAAACCATCACCAGCTTGCCTCATTGTTTGTTGCAATTTTTAAGGGTGAACAATAGAAGTAGCTCAGTTTGAGAAATTTGTTGCAGTGTTGCCCTGGATTTGAGGGGTGTGTATACCCCAGAATGTCATCAAGCTAATTGCAACCATATTATGTGCATTCAGCCACCCTGAATTAATAAACTAAAACTCCACATAGTTAAGGGTTAATTTAAAAACAGACTTTTAAAAGCAAGGTCATATCTAGCTGGCAGTTGGGAGAAAAGCAGACAAATAAACAACTAAAACTAAAAACCTTGGTGGTTAAAAAACCTTAAGTCTAAACACCTCTAATATGAAAAGTTAAAAAAGTAACCCAGTAGGGGTCATTATAACCTGTGTGTTTTGTAAAAGTTAGTTATAAAAAATTAGCTAATAAAGTGTATTTTGAAGCAGTCCTCTGAAGCCATCTTAAAAAATGTTTTTCCTAACACCTTTTCTCCCCAGTGGGTGAGGACCTGGCCACTGCGAACCTGCTGTTAATTACTCAGTACCATTCCAGATGTTAGGTAAATGTCTGGGATGTTCTAAGCCTATTGCTTATGTTCGTGTGTGCTTAAATCTAATCAACTGCAGTTTTAAATAAAGCACGCTTACTTGCATAAATCTTACCAGATGGAATTGCTGTGTTCCTGTGGATTTGATCCTTACACTGCCTGGAGTGAAACAATTAAGTTGCCCCTGTTGGGGGTTCTGAAAACCCCGGTAACAGCAGATCCAGGCATTTGTGTTGTGGGTAGAGGAAATCCTTCCCAGCTAGAGTTCTAGGGTGTGCACGAATAAGTGGGTGATTAATGCACTTAAATTATAACGATAAAAATGGCAAATTTATAAGAGAAGGAGGAAGAAGGGATCAGTCTCCCTCCTGATGTTTCTATCCAATCTACAAATAGTTGGAGGCTGTTTGCTAGCTATGAATGTTCCATTTGTGCTGGTTTGCATCTCCAATCCATCCAGGAAATCTAGTATATGGAAATAATAGAAGCTTTCTAAGCTGAAATTGAGTGGAGGAAGGAGATGGCTTTTCATCATTTCCCTGTGTCATTTTGTGACTCTGACCAATGACATACAATGATGTGGTTCACTGAAATGATAAAATGACACATCTCAGAAAATCTAGAGATCCATATTCTCAGCTTTTGGTTGGGTTTTTTCCCTCCCCTTTTCCTGTTCTATATAGCTGAGTTAATAGATCCCATGAGAGATTCCTCCTTCCCTCCCAGAGAAATAAACACTCAATTGGGTGCATTTTGTATCTGCCAGTTGTAAAAAGTTTGGCTCATCATCCTTCCCCACCTGCTGATGGCACAGAATTCACCAATCTCTTATGGGAGTAACTGAGCAAAACTTCCATACAAGGCAAGCATTGCCATCCTATACTGTGTCTGCCTTAACAACAAGGAGTCCTTGTGGCACCTTAGAGACTAGCAAAGGTGCCACAAGGACTCCTCGTTGTTTTTGCTGATACAGACTAACAAGGCTACCACTCCGAAACCTGTGTCTGCCTTGTAATTCTGCTGTGGTAGAGACAGGCTTTGGGCCTAGTGGGTCTGATCTATATTCATGTGGGAATGAGCTCAGAGGAGTTATACCAGAGTGAAAGGAGACTGGATCTGCATAGTTCTTCCCTCTGGATTTCCGAAAGCACTTGGCTTTTGGTCTAACTCTGCTCCCCCTGAACCAAAGAAAGTTTTCAAACCCAGAGAGAGGCCAAGAGATCCATGTTCAGTGGTAGGGCCAGGAACTGAACCCTGGTCACCTCAGACTGAGGACAGAACCTTTTAGCACAAGATCTCGCTTCCTCCTGCAGTATGAATGAGTCTAATTAGATGTAGGCCCAAGCTGCAAAATGTGAATCCTGAATGCGAATACCACAATGTTTGGGGGTGCTTTCCCAAGCTCTGATATAGATTGCAAGCTCTAAACTGGGTGGTGTTCATGGTGGTGCTTGGGGTCTGGGCCCAGGGACTGAGCCCACCTCTACTAATAAAGCCCCTGCAACAGACACTGAGGGCGTGATCCCATGCTTGCTGACGTCAGTGGAAAGGCCCTATTTTAGAAACCAGTTTATTTTTGTCTATCTGTGTGACACGGTGTAAAGGCACTCCTTAGGCCCCAGCGTGTAAGGGATTATGAGGAGAGCCCAGGGTCCTTGCCCATCACATGGATGATCTAAAGCGGGGCTATAGAAGCGCAAGGGAAGGAGCTGCAGTGCTGATTAATTTTGGAAAACTGCAAAGCCCCCTGGTGGCTGGAACCAAGTGTTCTGTGTTGCTTTGCTCTTGGTTTTTTAATCTTTTTGGTAAAGCCAGCGTTGAGGAAAACCCCTCAGACGGAAGTAAAGTTGGGGTTTTATTTTACTTTCCACTCCTGATGTGTATCTCAATGCTTGACAATCTGTTTGTTTTTTAGGGGGAGATTTTCAAAGACATAAAGGGCAGAGGGGCAACCTTCTCCCACTGAAATTCAGTAGGCACTGGTCTCCTCCCTCCCCTTTCAGCTTTTGAAAATCCTTCCTCCATAGGGACAAAGACACTCTCTCTCTCTCTAGAATGTTTATTTATAAGTCATGTTAATTCATCTCCGACTGCCTGCATATGCATGCTGATGGAGACACTGCTGGTGCATGGAGATCAAATGAGGGCAATGGGATCCCGTATGTGTGATGATAGCAAAGGCGCAAGCAATTTTCTCCTTTATGGAACTTTCTCACCTGTTTTCATTTGAATGATAGGAAAGTGCCATTGAATTTGCATCACAACCATCCTTTCTTCTTCTTTGGCAAATGAGGGAATTTAATTCTCCTGCAGCCTAGAGAGATTTCTCTCTCTTCTTTTTCTCTTACTAAAAGTTTGTGTCTGCAGCCACATAAAAATGAGTTGTGTTCCCTGAACTTCAGGGATATTTGGATTCAGGCAGTTGATTGAAATTGAGACTAGGAGTAAGATCCACATTTTAACAGTGAGGGTAATTAATGTGTGGAAGAGCTTACTAAGGGTTATAGTGGATTCTCCATCATTGGCAATTTGTTACATTAAATCGTGAGTATTTCTAAATGAATCTCCTCTAGTTCAAACAGGAATTAATTCAGGGAAGTCCTATGACCTATGTTATACAGGAGGTCAGACTAGATGATCTCAGTGGTCCCTCCTGGCCTTAACATCTTTGCAACTGGAAGGGAGAGCTCTCACTGCTCCAGTCAAGGAGAATGGGGCGCTCTCCCTACACTCACTTCAGCTAGCCATGGGGTGGACTCAGAGCTCTCTGTGTTGTACTCCTGAACGCTTCCTGTCCTTGCAGCACAACTGCTTCGAAGACAATAAGTAGACAGCTGCAAAGCAGAAAATTTTTACATTGGAGAGTAGTGTCCCCTTGATTTCTACACTCATCTCCTTGGTTTGTCCTGGTCTTTCATATAAGAGGAAAGACAATATTGTGGTTAACATGGAGGACTGGGACTCAAAAGGACCTGGATTCTATTTCCAGCTCTGCCACAAGACTCCCTGTGTGTCTTGAGGAAGTCACTTAACAGTGCGCCTCAGTTTCCCCACTTGTAAAATGAGGAGGATCATTATTTTCTCCCACCCTTTATCTGCCTTGCTTCTCTGGACTGTATGCTGTGTGGGTGCATGGACTGCTTTGTTTTACTTCCTGCGACCCAGACAGAACCAAAGGAGCAGGCTGGTGAGAACAAGAGAGACGCCACCTTCCATACTGTCTTTTACATTTTGCCACTGACATTCCTCTCAACACTGCTGCGGGATGCATTTCCACTCCTGGCCCCTCTCAAAAACTTTTTTTTTTTTTTTGGTCATTGCAGCTTTGCATTAAAGCTGAGAAGTGCAAATGCTTCCCGCTCTCTCCTCTCCTCTGCTTGTGTTCCTCCCCAGCCCCCAGCGGACTTTAATAATCGTAGAACTTGACTTTCTAGCTCAAGGCTTATTGCTGCTTCTGCAAGCTGACTTCTCAGCCTTTAATAAGATGTCTGAGTAGTTTAGTGTGGAGTGATTCTCATGCTGATGATGGTCTGTGTTGAAATAAACTGCACTCTCCTTCTCTGGAACATTCATGCACATGCCAAGCTGTGCTCCCATCATCCCCTAAATAATAGAATTTAATTTAGTTATTTCAGCTAGTTAGTCCTCTGGTAATATCCCCATTAATAAGGAATACACTTTTAAAAACCTAATTAAGTCAGGTTTTAAAATAGAAGCTAGTGTTCTCTTGGTATTTCAGCAGTAAATTTGTTTTTCCTTGCACTTAACCGGTGATGGAACTAATCAGCTCCATTGCTGGCAATCTCTGCAGAGAGGACAAAGAACTGATGGGCTGTGGAAATCGAAATACTCTTCACCCTCAGAGGAGGGTGCCTCTGGGTCTGGAATGAAGCACTTCTGCAGGCAAAACTTGCACTGATGCTGCTCAGGCTGTGGTTAAAGGGAAGGTTTTTAATTTGGCACCTTTTAAGTAGTGCTAAATGCACTTAGAACGAAGGAGTAAGAATTCTAAAGCTAGTTCAAGATCCCAATAAGCGGAAGAGTGTGTTGGCAGTGCTGGACTCCTCCTTCAAAGAAGATGGCAGGGGGCTCTCTGCAAAAACCACTGAAGATTGTGAAAGATCCCATGACAGTTGTTTTCAGGAATAGTGGTGTTTGCTCCAGGTTGCCGGCAGAGTCCGGCTCACATATGCTTGTTCTGTATTTTCAGTTGGACATAGTATTCTTTATGCATACAGTGTCCTTCACTCTTGTGGAGACCGTTCAGACATCAATCCGGGTCTGAATTATGCATATGGCACTTGCCTTTACTAAACCTTTTGTCTCTGAACATCCTCAGAGTTCTGTATCTGAACTTTCCAGCTTGGGGTCTTCTCTAATCTTAACCTGTTCCACTCATTACTAGGACAAATTCTCCAGGACAAATAATGCCATTGATTCTATGCAGACAATACTGGTGCTATGGGGAATTAATTCATAGACATGCAGCATGATTAGAAAAATAAGAGTGACAGCTGATTTGGTGCAAAGTAGCCATATTGCATGTCAGGGAGGGGAGGTCATTTGGTGATGACCCAGTAAAAACCATCACTAAGAGGGCATAATAAAGCACCTAAAAGGCTGGATGTGTAAGGCCCTGCCTAATCTCTAGTGTCACATAATTGCCCCATGACAAATGGAGGCAGTAGAACTGCTAAGGCTTTAATAAAAATGCAAATATTGTATCCCTGCACTAGAAATGCAGACACAATACAATCTAGAATTAAGATCTTAAGTAAAATTATTTTTTCTGGTCTTCATTTGATGATGAATATTAATATGCTATTTCATGTGACTGAGTATTTAAAACACTGAAAACTGGTTGTTTGGGCATTGCAATTGTATTTTCATGGTTGGAACAGGCCTGGATAATAGACTTATGATTATAAGTAGTAGTACATCCATGCATAGAGGAACTACTGAGATCATGCATCATTATGCTGGGGTCTGTACATACAAATAGTAAGACCATCCAAGCCCTGAAAAGCTTACAGTGTAAATAGACAAAACCAAGAATGGGACAGGAGACAAAGGTACAGGGACTTGCCTGAAGTCACACAGCTAGGCAGTGGCAGGAGACGCACTCCAGTGCCTATCCGCTAGACCAGTGTTTCTCAATCACCGGTCTGTGGACTGGCGCCGGTCCTTGATCTCCTTGCCACAGTTTAGGAAGGCAGCAGGCTAGTCCTTGGTACCAAAAAGGATGAGAAACACTACACTAGGCCATGCTTCATCCCAGACCTTTGTAATTTCACAGAACCCTCATAACTTCACTGGGGCTCCACATAATCATAAGGGTCCACCTAAGCAGATCTGATTGCAGGAGCAGAGCCTAAGACTCTGACTGAGCCAGGTACTTAGGATAGTGCTTCACTTGCAGAGCATAGGTAATCCTGTTTGCTTCAGTGTGGCTACTCGTACGCTTAATGTTAAACATGTGCTCAAGTGCTTCACTGGACGAGGGTTGACCGTTGTAACGTTCGTTCTGTATAGCGGAACGAGGCTTAGCTTGAAGGGAAGAGGGCTCAACGTGATCGTAAGGGGCTGGAAGGGGAGCTACAGTCTGGTAGAGCATAGTGCACGGGACTGGGATCTAAGAGACTTGGGTTCCATTGCTTGCTTGTCTGCTGAACGAGCTTAGAATAGAACTTCAGCCATTCGCACACCAGGAAACTAAAAATGCTCCTTTCCCAATGTGGCGCTAAAATCCTCATGTATTGGTAGAGGGGACAATTCAGCAATGAGACTGTGGCAATCAGCAGAGGACCATGACCCTCGTTATCTATTAGCACTGATAGGAATAAGCACGGCCTTGCATAGACATAAACAGATATGCTTTGGCAACATGTGCTGAGTACTTATTTTGACTGCTTAAATGGAAATGCATATGTGGGCAGTCATGCCTGAAAGACTGTGCTGTTAGCTTTGTGTGCTCTGAAAATAATTAGTTCACAGGAGCCCTGGGGTTAAGGTATAGCATGCCACATTTATCGAAGGCTGGGGGTTTAGTTTTTGTTTGATCAGACTCACTAATTAGAATTGTTTTTTAAATAAATAAAAAATAATCCCACCAATATTAACATGCAAAAAGTGTCGCTTACACAATAAGCTGTAAAACATAAATGGGGGGAAATTCAATAATTTTGTTAAGCTAAGTGCAAAATAACAAGCTCACCTTTCAGTGTCTGGCATAACTACACCCTCTTTCTTTTCTTTTTTTTTTTTGTTCAGTTCTAATTACACAGGTCCCAGTTCAGCAGAAAATAGATAGGATTTCCATGCTGTGATGATCACAACAAACTATTCAGTAAGAAATTCAGCCAAATTAAGGCACAGCTGTTCATCCCCTTGCCATGATGATCATATATAGTACCTTTCATCAGTAGAACTCAAAGTGCTTTACAAAGGAGATCAGTGTCATTAGCCCCATTTTACAGATGGGAAAACTGAGGCACGGAGCCAGGAAGTGACTTGCCCAGGGTCACCAGCCAGTCAGTAGCAGACCTAGGAATAGAACCCAGGTTTCCGGAGTCTTATTGTAGTGCCTTAGCCACTAGACTATACTGTGCAATTTATGAGCAATATAGTCCTAACTCACATGGATAGTTCTATTGAATTCTGTGGCACACTTGCCTAGGGACTGATCGCTCTAAGGATGCAGAATCCAGAAGCTATCAAGCCTTCAATGTTATCAGATCAGAGATCAAGCTGGTCAAAATGTTTCAGATTTGAAAATGTTGAGTTTTTAATTTATTTTTAAAAAAATCACCATTTCCCCCCTATTTTACAATATTCCAGAAAACTTTTTTTTTTTGCTTTCTGACAAACTGTAGAGCTGCTTGAAATTTCAAAAAAAATAATGTTGATGACAAAACACCAGGATCATTTTCTGAAAAGTTTGCAAAATTCTCATGATTTTTTCCCTGTAGCTTTCACCCAGTCAGATCTCATGAGAAGTCGATAAGCCCTGCAAGTGCCTTCTCCAATGAACTATAAAGCATGGAGTAGTCATCTTCTTTTCCCTCAATGAAACCTTAATCCCAATCTCTCTAGATCTGAAATCGCATCTTCCAAGATCATAGAAATGATTTGCAATTACCATAGCAATCCAGCTGTGGGCTAAACTTGCATTTTCACTGAACTTTACCTGGAGGTTGAAATTCCTGCTACATATTCAGCATTTACTAACTTGCTATGCATATACATTAGTGCTGGTTCTTCAGCATGTGTTTGCTCACTGCCATCTGCTAGAGTGGCCTTGGGCCCTTTGGTAGGGTGGTGTGCATGTTCTGACGGGGAGCAAGTGCCAATCAAGTGTATGAGGTGGGGATGGGATGGCAGTCCTGATGTCACTGAAGTTAAGAACTGAATAAGGACTTTGAGATTTGATCTCCTGGGAGTTGAACATTCTGCACCTCTCTGGAGCAGGCATTGGCATCCTTTCGTCTCGGAGAGACCGTGGGAATTGCAATGTCCCATGTGCCTGAATAGGCCAATTGGAGATTTGCATGAGCTTTGGCAGTTATTGCAAATGTCTGTATCTTGGTTGGGAGCTGCTTACTTCCTACTGGCTCTTTTCTCTTCAAGCTGTAAGAGCCAGCTTCTGTCATGGACTTTGATACCCTGATGGGGACTATGGTGCCATTTGTTACGATTATTTGCCAAGATTTCCCATTGGTCAGGATCAATTCCAAATTCCTTCAAATCTCTCTTGCATGTGTCTTTATAGCGAAGCTTGAGACGTCCTATTGTTCTTGTTCCCTCTGATAGCTCCCTGTAGAACTTGAGTATCTGGAGCATGATGAAAAGGAATTTCCCCTGATTTTAAAAAGTAAGGTCCCAAAGCACTTAACATGTGCACAAGCTTCATTGACTTCTGTGGGACTTAGGGATGTGTTTAAAGCTAATCATGTATGTTACATTTTGTCCTGAATAGGGAATGCTTTCTTGAGTTGAGGCCTATGTAAAGACCTCAGGATTTACTCTTTGAAAGATAGGGAATCAGGCCCTTTTTCAGTGGCTTGATTTTAGAAGAGTGTAACTGTAAACTGCCTATGTAAGAAGCTTCGTAGGAAAAAGGGATGAGAAAAATCCTACCTATCACAGTGAGGAGGTGGAGAGACAGCTGAGATGGTGCCTCGCCTTGGAGCAACCTGCCCCCATATCAACAGTGGATACTTGGTAACTGGATCAAGGGTATCCAATTGTGGTGTTCAGCCCTGTTCTGGCCCTCTCCTACCCACCCTTGACAGATAACCAATGGGTCAGTCACTCTCTCTTCACACCTTGGCAATACTTGCAAAGCTTGTCAGGCCAATTCAAGGCTCATGGAATTGCACTGAAATGGCATGGGATGGGATCCATGGGGAGAGGAGGAATACAGACGAGCCATGCCCTTTTATACTAAAGGGGGGAAAAACAAAACAAAACAAAAAAAACCTTTGCATTTGGATTGAAGTGACACAGCTCTCTGCATGTGTCTGTCTCCTTTTTTGCAGTGCTAGGCTGGCTAGCCAAGGCTTTGCAGGTGTCCCTCACTTCTCCCATTTTGCATTTGTCCTCTGCTGATTCTTAGCATTGGCTGACTCTTGGGGCCACCTTGCTATCTTCTGTCCCTCAAAATCTGGCTGGGTGACAACAAACAACTCTACGTGCTGTCACACAGCAGATTAGTCATTTCCCAGTGCCACTGGACTTGTTTGTTCTTCTGCTTTAGAAATAATGTCATGACTGGTGCAGTAATGTTGGCAGGTCAGCTGAATAAAAAAACCCAGATTCTGATCCCCTTTGTAGAGGAAAGCTGCAATTCCACTGTGAATTATTTGTACTTTTATCTTATGTTTTCTGGCTACAACTATAAACAGAGAGAGAAGCAGTAGGGCAGAATATATAGTGCAATTATGAGTGCTATGACTATGCTGTAAAAAGCTTTTTGCCATGTATGGAAATCATCACATTATAGCTAGAACAACCCAAATATGTAAGCAGATTAGGAAATGTCTAGAAAGACACGATTAGGTTTATTTCTTTTATTTTCTGTAAGGCTTGTGGACTCGTCTCTGTGCTAACCCCAGGTGCTTTTGTTTTGCTTGTAACCTTTAAGCTGAACCTCAAGAGAGCTATCTTGATGCTTAATTTTTTAAATTGTTTCTTTTAAGATCTAGCAAAAAACCTACGTTTCAGATGTATTTACTTTCTTTCTGTTTTTAATAAAATTTACCTTTTTAAAGAACAGGATTGGATTTTTGGTGTCCTAAGAGTTTTGTGCACATGTTGTTTAATTAGCTGGTGGCAACAGCTGATTTCCTCTTCCTTTCTCAGCTCTTCCACGGAGAGGGGGGTGAAAGGGCTTGAGCATACCCCACAGGGAGGAATTCCCAAGTGCGCCTTCCTGGGAAGGGCCTTTTGCATTTGGGTGGTGGAAGTGTTTACCAAGCCAAGGTCAGAGAAAGCTGTAACCTTGGGAGTTTAATACAAGCCTGGAGTGGCCAGTATTAATTTTTAGAATCCTTGCGGGCCCCCGCTTCTGCACTTGAATTGCCAGAGTGGGGAATCTGCCTTGACCACGTCAAACAATATTAACAGTTGAGCTGGACCTAAGATGCTATATCCAGAGCTAGACACTGGTATGAACTTCCCAGATTTCAGATGTTCAGAACCAGGGTCTTGATTTTTGGCGTTTTCCAAAGATGAAGGTTAACAACAACATTTGGGTGCAGTAAAGAGCTACAGGGGTGAGGTTCAGAACCATCTCTAACCAAGTATTATCTAACCACTAACAACTAGAGCTGTGTGAATAACTAAGTTTTTTGTTCAATGGCTTAACGAGCGCTCTCTCTCTCTCTCTCTCTCTCTGTGTTTTGGGTTTACACAAAATAAAGATTTTATTTAAAATCATTTTTCAAAATTTGCGTGGGAAAATTCTAATTTTGCAAAAAAAGGTTTTTTTGTTTTGTTTTGTTTTTTTGTTTTCCACAGGGAAAATCAAGTGATAGCTCTCCAGTCACCTGCCTGAAAGCTCTTGTCAATTCCATTGTATACTTTCCTGATTTCAGATGAGGTTTTTAAAAAAAAAAAAAAAAAAATCAATTTTTTGGCCAGTTCTATTTAAAATCAATGCCCACATTAGAAGTAGAACTAAGTTAGAGAACTCAATTACAGTGCAGTCATGTCCTAACTGTATTATAGCATGGTTTGTTATTGCTGGTGTAGACCATGGATATAATTTTTGAAAGTGCCTATTGGCCAGATTTTTCAAAGTATTTAAGTACCTAAACATGCCAATAAGTGCCTTGTGGGATTTTCAAAAGTGCCTTACTGCCAAACTCCCATCGATAACATGCTTTTCATCTTCAAGCACTCTATCCTGTGCCAATTAAAGTCAATGACAAACCTTTCATTGTAAGACATAATACTTTATATACAGTGGTGTGGGGTCAAGCCAAATATCCAGGCAGAAAGGATAGAAGCCAACATTCTCAGAAATGACTAATGATTTCAGATTCCTTAATTTCTGGGTGCCTGAACTGAGACACTTTAGAGCAGTCTGATTTTCAGAAAGTAGACGCTAAACACTTTCTGAAAACTGCGCTGTTGACAGAGTCTCCAGTTGGGCACCCAAAATCCCTCATCACTTTTGTAAAACGTGGCTGGGTTTTATTGTGCAATTGCAAACAATCCTCACTATCTCTCAGCTTGAAACTGAAACAGCCATTAGTTTTAACAGCGGACTTTGTGAGTGCATGAGAGAGAGAGAACTTTTTCTGGCAAGTAAAGAGGGAGCCTGAGGTATCTGCTTCAGTCTTGCTTTGAAAATATTTTCATAATTTCCCTCTCTGAATGTCCTGTTTAAAGGGGGCCCCTTAAGAGCAATGCTGAAACATTCAGCTGCCTGAGGGGAATAAATGTCTGGGGTGATTACTGTGTGCTATAATCACTCCCGTGTAATGCTAAAGCTATATAAGATCTGTCACCTTTCGCTGCTTCCTTTTAAGCTAAGGCATGCTCCTTCAGTGCCTAATTATGTGCCTATCATCTTAAAAGCCCTCCATCCATATTGCAGCTTCCTACCAAAGGCTTTCATTTGCTTGATATTATCACTGTAGTAAGAATCCACTCTGCACATTAAAGCAACTCCACAGAAACATAGCAAATAAAAGGCAGAGATGTAGATTATTAAACAAAAGTGATCATACACTGTCATTTCTTTCCCAGTTTTCGGGAGTGAATTTAAAACAGCATCAAAGAGGCTTTGCCGCAATTACAATCTTTAAAGAATGAAACTCAATTGACTTTGGCCTGTAGTTATTGCGAAAGATAAATTTTGAAGCAAATATGGGTAGAAAGAGCAGGATCTGATGCGAGACTCTCAGTAAGAAATACATCACCATACATAGCACAGAAACATGACTTCAACGCTTGAGTAGTACCGCTGGAGCCAGTGGGACTATTCAGGTGCTTAAAATTTGGTATATGCTTAAGTACCTTGGTGAATCAGGGTCCTAGTATATGAATGGGCTTAGGCACCACAGGCCAGATCTTAAGCTGTTAAAAATAGGGAGAGCTCCATTAAAGTCAGTTTGCGATTCTGGCCCCAAAACCAGGCATGGCATAATTTGAAAAAATATATATATATATATTCATATATATATTTAGTGATTTAGTTGGGTAATATCAATGTTTATCTTTAAACCTTCTGTTTGTTTTTTAATTTTTACAGTAGCAGGAAATTAGGGGGCATTCAGACAATTACTTAATGACAGTAGACATTGAGGTTCAGAAAGTTAAATCTTTGTTACCATTAAAACATACATTGTCAACATCAGATGTCAAAATATACAAAGTATATTTCCTTATGTCAAACTCTAAGTTCATACACAGTATTTTTCTTCCTTTGACTAACTGTACAATTTGATGATCATCACAGGAAATATGTTTTGTCAGTTTGTGTCTCTACAGCAAAATTGACATTTACTGACATACCAATAAAAATCAAATACTTCCAACCCTAAATAAAAGTGAGTGAGTAATAGATGGAGAGTTGATTATTGTGAAAATGTAAGAAACTGATGTTTGCAGTATTCTCTATCCAAACTATAGGAAACTGAGAAGTAACGTTTGGAAGTTTTAAAGCATGACCACTATAATTTTCTTTCTGCTGTCTTTCCCCCTCCCTTATTTATGTAAGTAATAATACGGTATCTGTGTACAATCATACTTGCAGCTTTTCTTTGAACCCTCTTTAGTTTTTCAATAGTCTTTTTAACGTGCGGAGACCAGAGCTGAAACTAGATTTAGCAATGCTATACGCTGAAATATTACCTTCCTATTCCTTGATACGTCTATTTGTCTCTCCATCTCTCCAAGAACTGCATTAATCTATCTATTGTAGATACGTATAGGGCCCCCATTACTGTAGTTATTTGAACATCTCAATCTTTAATATATTTATTCTGACAAGATTGCGGTGAGGTAGGGAAATGTTGTTATCCCTCTTTTACCGATGTGGGATGGAAGCACAGAGACTAAGGGCTTGTCTACACGGCCAGCAGCAGCAGCGAGCCTCCGACCCTGGGTTGATGGACCAGAGCTCGCATTACTGCATTAAAAATAGCTGTATAGACATTGCAGCTTGGGCTGGAGCTCAGGCTCTGAAGCACACCTTCCTTCCTAAGCTTCAGAACCCAAACTCCACCCTGAGAGACAACGTCTACTCAGCTATTTTTAGTGACGTAGCATGAGCCGCCTGAGTCTGTCAATCTGGAGTTGGAGGCTCGCTGCCATGGGCTGTGTTGGATGTATCCTAAATGACTTATGGAAGGCCATTGAGAGAGCCTGTGGCAGGACAGATTATTGATCATGATGGTCAGGGATAGCACTTATAGTCCTTTCTATTAGTCATTCAAGTTACAGCATCACACTGTGAAATTCTTGTTCAGTTTGTTATCCACCATGATCCCCAAGACTTTCTCCAAGTCAGTGCTTTTCAGGGTACCACCTTGTAGGTAAGGTCTACGTTCTTTGTTCCTAGATGTATGACCTTGTGTTTAATGTTTTCAAAATATTAAGAAAAAAAACTTTTATTCATAGAACTATAGATTTGGGGGGGGGGGGGGGTGGAAACAAAGGAAATTAAATATAATCTCTGTTAAATAACACTGACATTTCTACAGAAGGTTAGAAGATATATTACTAAATGTATCCACGTTTGCCTCAATTCATCTACTTATAAATTTCCCATTGTTTCCTTTTAGTAAATGTTACACAGCCCAGGACCATTTCGGAAGAGGAGATGCTAAAACATTTAATTAAAATGAGCAAGAGTAACTGGCACAGCCCTTGATCTCATGCCAGTAGGATTCCAGCCGATGCATGGCTCAGGCTTGACAAAGCCCTGGCTGGGATGATTTATTTGGGAATTGGTCCTGCTTTGAACAGGAGGTTGGACTAGATGACCTCCTGAGGTCCCTTCCAACCCTGATATTCTATGATTCTATGGCTCCACTGAAATTTTCTTCAGCTATAGACCTCCAGCTCCTCATCTATTTGCTGTGATAGAATTCTGACTGGTCAGAATTATTTTCTTTTCCTTTGCTACATGACAGCATTGAGGACAAAGAATCCCCATCAGTATTCTTGTCGTATAAATACAGTACTTAGAATGTGTACAATCTGTTCTATTACTAAAAACATTGCTTTGCGTAATTAACCCCCCCCCCCCTCTTTTTTAGACCATGCCAATAATAGCACAAATAGATGCATCTTTTGTAAGTAGGCAATGAAATGCATTAAACATCATATCTTGCATTGCATACTTCAGTTCATTTTAAAATCTAGTTTTATAGATGGGCACAAAAGTTGCTATAAAAATCACTTCTGATTTACAGAGCTCTATTAATTAAGAATTGTTCTTTCTGAGTTCAGGACATTCCAGATGTGATGTTGACCAACATTTCTTATCAGTTGATAGGTGCACAGTGTCATATGTATTTTAATGTTGATGGTCCCAACCTGATTCGAAGGGAAACTGACGTTCCTATTCAACAAAGCATATACATATGTTTAACGTTAAGCAAGTGCTTAAGTCCTGTTGACATTAATGAGACCTAATTTAAGTCAAAGTTAAGCATGTGCTCAAGTGTGTTGCTGAATCAGTCTCGGAGTGGAGAGCCTTGTAAATTTCCTACTCCTGATGTGAATATTATCCAGTGGCATGTTCTCATTTAGCAGCTATTCTAACCGAAGGCAACTGTTGGTTAAATATTTAACGTTTGAAAGGTGACCATTCTATCTGTATTTAATTCTCTGTGCACTGTCTTCTACTGCCTCATATTACAGGTAGTTTGGAATAAGAGCATAAATAAGGATTTTCGTTGGGATTCTCAGGGGCCCTTTCATTTTGACTCCACCTTTCTAAAAGCAGCTAATTCAAGCGCGGGGCAAACAGGAACCATTGCCTTTCACTCCTGCTCTCTCCAACTCTGCGGAACGAAAGATGGAAAAAAAAATTGAAAAATCTGGATCTAGCGCTGAATATCCTGCCCCCCTAAATGGGCCTAGTTTGGTGACCGAGTTTGGGTGAAGGCCTAGTCAAACCTAGAGACAAACTGTCACAAAATCTGGAGATCTTGAGAAACGGGGATTTTTGGGGACAAAGTTAAAGGAAAATATTACTAGACTGGAATTTAAAAGTTTCAGGGCCTGGCGCTTAGCCTGCTGAAGTCAATGGAAACGCTGACATGCACTTCACTGGAGGCTGGATCAGCCCCTTAGACTACACTGTGTAATGGCTAGCATGCTGGACAGGGCGTCAACAGTTCTGCCACCGACATGCTATGCAGCCTTGGGCAAGTCCCTCTGTCTCTCTTTGACTGATTGTTTCCCTTTTTATCGTTTGCCTGTCTGTTTAGACTGTAAGATCTTTTGGTGTGTCTCACTATGGGTATATGCGATAGAGCAAACAGGATTGATTGGCCTGTAGATGCTACTGTAATAGTCAGGTTCAACTCCAGGGGGGAGAGAGAAGCAGGGGCTCTGACTCCTGGCTTTTTTACAGCTCACTCACTTCCCATTCACAATAATCCAAATTTATGAAAGACTTTAACTTCCTGAATGTCCTAGTCTTAAATGTGCTAGGCTGGCTGCTGCTTTCCTGTTTCTTTTCCCCATTCTGGCCGGAAAACATGGCTGATGTTTTTGTTTTAAATATACTAACAATCAAGTTTTTCTCCTGCTGTTGACAGAAGAGATTGAGTTATTTTCTCACCGAATGGATTTTGTTGACAGGGTGGATTTAGGCTGTTGACAAAACACATTCTGTTAGCATGGTGGTCTAAAACGTTGATGAAATATGTTTTATTGGCAGGATGAATTGAGATTGTGGTGACAAAATGCAAACACCCTAATCCATTCTGTTGATAAAAACACACTTATCTAGCTATCAAATCCATCTGGCTGACACTTATTTTTGTTTAAAACTGAAAATCACTTTTTGGGATTGAGTGGGGGAGACAGCATAAATTCCCACCAAGCTGCCCAAAGTTTGTGGAGTGAAAAGCTGTGCTAGAGAGTCTCTTGTCTCCGGTTGACAAAATAGACATTGACCTTTAAAACCACAATATTAGAAATGGCAGTGAAGACCACTGGAAGTTGACCTGTTCCCCGCATTGCTGCAGCAGGATGCACTCTTCACTGAGCTTCCTTACTTGCTGCTCTGCAGCATCCGTAACCCTACAGCAGCCACCTAAGAACTCTGAATGGCCTTGTTGGGTGTACCTGTTAAATTCATTTTTGGAGTCTTATCAAAATCCATAACTTTAAAAGTATTTATAGTTCATTTATTCAGCTAGACATGTATGCAGCCTCCCTCTTTGTAGTATCTGATCACTTCCCAAACACTGATAACTGTATCCTCTCAACATCCTTGTGGTATAGGAAAGGGTTATTTAGTGGGGAGCTGAGGGCCAGAGAATAAATGATTTGCCTAAGGTCACATAAATAACCTGTACCAGAACCCTAATTTTCCCAAGTCCTAGTCCAGGGCCTTTATCATGAAACCATCCTGGTGCAAGGCCTTACAGTTCCCCTGTAGGAATGTGTAACTTTATATTCCTGTTACACCTGACGGAGCAAGATTCTGCTCTCTTTCCTAGTGTAAATGTGGAGTTACTTCACATTTAAGTCTAATCTTACTACTTTCTAGAGGGATTTATGTACATCAGCATTTGTTTTCCACCAGATTTAAGGAGGCTGGATTCTGGGGCTCAAAACAGTCCCACCTCTACTGACTTCTAAACAAATCTAATATTTCAGATGTCTTTCTGTAGCCACAAAGCCTCAGAACCAAATATTTCACCCCATTCCCACTGTTTTTGATGTACAGCGAGGGAAAGGTTGGGTCATACAATTTTCCCCGTCAAACTGCTGATGTAGATAACATTTTGATGATATTGTCATTTAAAGTAATTGGAAATGGAATCCATTTCCACTCAGTCAACTGAATCATGCTCTCTGTGTGCCAGAGAATATAAGAAATCAATATATTAATACTATGAACAAAATTGTGACACTAGAAGTCATTATTTAGTTCGCTATCTCGGTTTGGAAAAAACATATTGGACTTGATCAGGCAGACCAGACGGATCAGGAGACTGGTATTTTTTTCCCCCCAAGGCTCATTGTAAAGTATGTGTTGTTTTTTTTTTTTTTTTTTTTTTAAAGCCTTGAATTGATCATTTTCTCAGATCCCAATAGATACTATTCCATCCCCATGAAGGAAGATTAGTATAGCCACAAAAGAAAATACGGTATCATGTAAGGAGGATATTTTTGGTCCTAAATATAGTGTTAGACCAATAAATGTAAGAATTACATGCACTGGTCACTCTAAAGTATAAGGAATAGATGCATTGCTTACAGTGCTTCCCTTGAAAGGCTTTGTGTAATGGGCCACATTCTCTAGTGCCTTCTAACTTGTCTAATAACATCTGTGCAAATATGGTGTAAATTGCTGCCAAATAAAAATAGGAGCATTTTATGCCATCTATACTCAGATGTAAATGGCTCCATGAGCTGCAGTTCAATAGAGGATCGGGCCCTAATTGTTGTTTATATCTCATGAACTTGTATCCTTGTTCCATTCTGATATCGCACTAATGACTATCAGTACTGACCTCTAAACCAATAGAGAGATTCACTACAAATCAATGGCTAGCTGATGGCATTAGCCAGTAATACCCTATAGATTGGTGTCTTTATTTGTTGACACAGTAGTTGCTATCAAATCTCCACATAGGGATATCTGAGATCCTACAATATATCCCTTTATGCACAATTAGGAGAGAGTCTTGTGAGAACAGTTATGTGTTAAGCTCTGGAGAAATGTTGACATTCTAATGGTGACCAACGTGTCAGATTCAGTGATAGGGCCTTGATTATATTTATTATGGGATCATTCCCCCTCTACTCCTGGCTTATGAATTTAATCCCAGTGATGTTGTCATGATTTAAGACTCGTTTTCATGGAATCACAGAGGTTAGAGATGAGAAACCTCTTAGGTCACCTACACCCTTCCTTGGTCAATGCAGAATTGTTCCCTTTGGTACTGAGAGCTTAATAGGGTCTTGGACACATGGGAGACAATGGGTTAGAATTTAATTCAAGCTGCTCCACTGGTTACCCAGACCTGGGGTCCAGAGTGCAAAAGGTGGGGAAGGAAGAGTGGTGAATGGATGGAGGCATAATATACGGGGGGGGGGGGGGGGAGGGGTGTGTAATTTGGTGCTGATATAGGCCAGCAGCAAAATACTTAAACCTCTGTTTCCTCTACACCAGTAAGGGGAGGGAATAGAGCCCTAGAGGTAAAGTTTAAACACCAAGCCTTGCTGCCACTGTGCCTTGAGGCGCAGTGTAGCTCTGTATATTTACCAGTGCTTTATCCAATTTAGTTTCATGTATCCAGATGATCAGGTTTCCAGCACCTCCCTTGTGAGATGATTCCATGGTGTAATAGATCTCCCTGATAGGCAGTCTAAATTTCCCTTCATTTCATCCCATTACTCCTAGATGTTATGATTTACTGTTTGCTAAGTGCTGACAATGCACTCAGCTGTCTTGCATCACCCTGTACATTTACTCCTCTTCCTTTGGTGTTGGAACATCTATAAAAGTTTGTTTGTTTACTGCGCTAATTAATTGCACAGACATGAGTGGCTTAGGTGATGCCAAGTATTGTTTCATTAGCATTCAGCAGTACTTTCTCATGATGAAATAGAGCAAAGCACAGAAACAAGAGGAGGGAAAGAGATAATGAGAGTGTCCAAGACCCTTTTTTCTAGGTCTCATTCCCAAAGGCTCACGCATTATTTCACAGTAACTATGCAATTAACTGGTGTCGTTACTGTACATATGTGCTAACCCTTATGGAAAAGCCCTATAGAACTGGATGGAAAATGAAAACTTTTATAGGTTTTTGGATAGAGAATTCTGTCCCTGCTGTTGGATTCTAAATTATAAAGCTCTCCCCCCCCACCACCCCATCACTTATTGTGACAGTACCTTTGACTCATTTGAAGGTACCCCTTTATCTCTCCTGACCAATAATAGTAGTACTTAGCAATTGTAGGGCAAGGTTCTCAAAAGGGACCAGGGACAGATTTGCCAGCACTTCTCACCCACAATAGGGCCCCAGTCTTCAAAACAGCCCAGCACTTGTTTCAGCACCTAGATGAAATGGCCGAATTTGCAGAATTACTCAGCACTCAATAACGAGCTTTATTTTCTTCCCCAGCTGAAGGTGCTGAGAACTTCTACATTTTTGATCTGTAGACCTCAAAGCATCATTATCATTTTATAGATGGGGGAGGGGTCTCCCAAAGAGGCCAAATGATGTGCCCACAGCCACAAAGAGAGGCCAGGGCCGCCCAGAGGGGGAGGCAAGTGGGGCAATTGGCCCTGGAGGGGCCCCCACGAGAATATAGTATTCTATAGTATTGCAACTTTTTTTTAAGGAAGGGGACCCCGACATTGCTTTGCCCCAGGCCCCCTGAATCCTCTGGGCGGCCCTGAGAGAGGCAGAAGCAGCTGATAAAGCTGGGAATAAATTTAATATCTTCTGACTCCAAATCCCACTGACCACACTGCCTCCTGAGTGGAACCATTCAGTTTCACCTATGCAAAAATTACTATCTAGATTTTTGTTAACAGAAAATTCTATTGTTAGACTATTTAAAGGTTGCACACAGTTGTTGGCCCCTGCAAAACTGCAGGTGAGTGAAAATGTATGCGGAATTTCACACCAGCATAAACTGAGGCTAGCGTCTGAACGTACACTCCTACCTGTACCGAGGATGATGTTATTAAAAGCATGTGCACAGTAACTACTTGCACAAGCAGATCACAGGAAAATGGAGGTAACATGGTAGATCCAAATGCAATATTTACTGTTGTATGTCCAAAAAAAAAAATTATTTGCATTTGGGAGCCAATGAAGGCCATTAAACAGCACATACCAAATTAACCAGAATTGTTGAATACCTTAAAATATTGAATGATTAATATTACTTTCCTTTGTTTAAAGGATGTACTGCTGGTTAAATAGCTTTCTCCCCCTGTACCTTAGAGTATGTATAACTTATCAGAAGTGCCTGGATTTGATTATAAAATACTCCATGCTTATGCAAATAGCCTGGGTTTAAAACTTCTCAAGCAACAATGTTGCCAGTCATATTTCATGTGCTCCCTACAAACACGCAAACATGGGGAGAATATTGTGAGGCAGTTTGAGCTAATGGTTAGGGAATGGTTAGGAGGCAGGGACAGCAGGAAACCTGGGTTCTATTCCTGGCTCTGCTACTGGCCTGCTCTGTGATCTTGGGTAAATCATTTCACCTTGGTTTCTCCTCCCACGCTTTATCTGGACTAACTACAGTGTAAATTCTTTGTCTTAAGGCCTATGTCTCACAAAGCATCTGTACAGCCTTTACTACCAGGGGGCCCTGATCTTGCTTGCAGCTTCTAGGTGCTATTGTAATACAAATAAATAATGTTGATTCCAATCCTTTTATTCAGGCAAAACTCTTGTGCAACTTAATACAAGTTTTGCATGATTGAGGGCTGCAGGATTTGACCCTTTATCCATTTGTTGTAAGTCATGCATTGAGTGCCCATGACGCATCATAAGCTGCTCAAAGAATGGGGCAAATTCTTTCTCCCTGCACAAAGCTTAACATGCTGCATGACCTTGAGCAACCTCATGTAACTTGTCGGTGCTTTATTGACCTTCTCTGTAAATTCAGGGTGAGATCCTGGCTCCATTAATGTCAATAGTAAAATCCCAATTGACTTCAGTGGGCCAGGATTTCACCTATGCTACTTGACCCTCCTTTGTAAAGTGCTTGGAGAAATTAGGGTCGCCAGGCATCCAGATTTTGACCAGAACGCCCGGTCAAAAAGGGATGCTGGTGGCTCTGGTCGGCACTCCTCAAACTCCTTGTTTGGTCGGCACTCCTCAAACTCCTCACCCCCCACCTCAACCTTTTGCCCCAGCCTGGAGCCCTCTCCTGCACCCTCATCCCTGGCCCCACCCCCAGAGCCCACACCCTCATCCGGAGCCCTCACCCCCCTACCGCGCCCCAGCCCAGTGAAAATGAGTGGGGGAGAATGAGTGATGGAGGGTGGGGGGGGTGGAGTCTCCAAGAATGGGCGGGGCAGGGGTGTTTGGTTTTGTGCGATTAGAAAGTTGGCAACCCTATTGGAGATCTATGAGTGAAAAACAGCATACAAAAGCAGAGCAGTATTATCACACATTTAAATCCTAAAAGAAAATGAGCCAGAGGAAATTAATCTACAGCGAGTAAAGTTTCCTTGGAGCAAAGTAATATGACAAATCGCCCAGCTCTGATGCATCACTATTATACTAGTGTGAGGTTGTGACAGTCTGGAATTGAAACCAATTAGGCTTTCTGAATATCAAGAAATTAGGTGGTGATGTCAAAGGCACAAATAGCAATTAGGCACCTGACTCCCATTAAAAGTCAAAGGGAGGTAGGTGTCTGACTGTAACTTATGCTGTTGAAGCTAAGTATGAAATTATTTATACCCTATTAGCTATTTTAAATTATATGGCTAATTTTTATATATGTTTCCAACTTCTACTGCAGTTGTGCTTTCATTGATGGATACTTTAGCACTGCTCTAGATAATAGAGTGGAATGCAGTTAAGATACAAGAATTTTATATAGCTTTTGCATTTGTTCTGTGGCTACTTCCCCCCCCCTCCCCCTTTTAACTGGTATTATAGTTACCACAGCAACTGTAAAAATGGATTAGTGATAATATAAAATCTTTCCTTACAGAAACAAACCTGATAAAATGTCATCAGCTATTTTGAAGAAATACGTATGTTTCAGTAAAAATCACTTAATGTTTCCAGGGTTACTGTAGTGGTATATTTGCAACGCTATAGTTAAGATCTTGTCAAAACTTCCTTTATAAATCTGCATAATTAGTCATGCTTTCACTGGCTGAAACGTTCTATTACCAATCTCAGTTTGGAAGTGCTTTTAAAAACAATCAAAAAAACCCTACCGTCTAAAACCACTGTGAAAATTATTTCAGTGGAGCGCAAAAAGAAACCGCCTATGTGCTCCCTTCACCCCACCAATTTTTTTAGCATGACAATGAAAGAAGATGTTACAATGGCATTTGGTGCTCAGACTTCAAAAGCAAATTTAGTGAAGAGTTGTTAACCCAGGAACTAGGTACTGCCAGACTGGATCAGACTAGTGGCCCATCTACTAGCATTGTGTCTCTGATGGAAGCCAGCACTTGATGCTTCAGGAGAAGGTGCAGGGAAAGCTTGTCTGCCCTGGGTACTTATATGGCCCCATTATCATACTATCTGAGAGCCTCACAATCTTCTTGGGGGGAGGGATAGTTTAGTGGTTTGCACATTGGCCTGCTAAACCCAGGGTTGTGAGTTCAATCCTTAAAGGGGCCATTTGGGGGATTTAGTTGGGGATTGGTCCTGCTTTGAGCAGAGGGGTTGGACTAGATGACCTCCTGAGGTCCCTTCCAACCCTAATATTCTATGATTCCATGTATTTATCCTCTCAACACCCCTGTGAGGTAATGAGGTTGTTGGTAAATGGCATATCCACTTTGGGTTTGGTTCAGCAGGAAACTATTTTTTTGACTGAATTTCATTATAGTATGGGGCAGGCTATAGAAGGGCTGGTTAAACATTTTTTTTTTTATCCAAACTTTTGTTGGGTGGAAAATTGGAATTTTGATTAAATTAAAACTTTTATGGAAAATGTTTTACTTTCCTCAACTGTGTGTGTGAGATTTTTAAATTGGAAAAGTGAAGATTTTGACCAAAACCAAATAACAAACCATTTTTGGCCAAAAACTTTTCAGTGTTTTTGTTTTGTTTTTCATCAAAAAGTCAAAAATGAAAGAGCCAGACAGACTTTAGGTTAAGGTGGCAGGACACAAAAAGAGCCACTATGAATAAGAGGTTTTGAGTCCTTTTTGTATATCTTCTGCTTTAATATGAGCTCTCTGGTCATATCTCTACACCAGCAACAGCTGCATATGTTTCCTATCCTATGGTAGAACATAACGATTGAGGATCTAGATGATGAAGAACAATAATTGTTAGTTATCCTGAGTAATATGAATAATCTCTGTTCAGTGCAGGTATTAGACTGGAACTGGTGGATTCATTTGCACAGGGAAAACTTGTGACATTCTTAGAAGATTCTAGATCTGTGAAGATCTAAGACTTTATTCTTAAACATGATAGATCTTGAATTTTAAGAAAAAGATAAAAGAACAAGTCCAATCAATAAAGGCGTGAAAATAGATGGGCCATCTCACAGTACCTAGTCACTAGTGTACCTTCACAATCATTTTCAGTAATGGCTAATGCCGTTTCATAATTTCACCAGAGATGAATGGTAGTTTGAGAGCAGGTGCAAGTCATTACAGGCTGATATACTGTACCATGCTCACCATCTGTTATACTGAAATGGCGATCCTGTCTGGTGATAGATAACCAAGCATTGGTTATCCCAGTTGGAAAGCCCCAAGGATCCACTATATTTGGTGACCTTTATAATATGGTTTCTGAGCTCTGAACTGCAGGGAGATGGGAGTAATTCATCAGAATAGTTGTGATGTTTGACATACAATGAGGATTATATCAAGGCAGCTACCAGCCAAGAATACACTATAGGCACTCATTTAATCAAACGTGTATCAGTTCTGGATTTGCCTGCTGGAGTGTAGCATATGAATACAGTTACTACTGGATCTTGGTATTTTTGCATTCAATCTAATCTATTCATATCTGTCAGTGGCTGTCTAGTTTACTTCTTTCTCTCTAGCTAGTATCTAGCAATTTAATTTGGTAAAACTATCTAACATAGTCCTCTCTCAAACTAGCTTATCTAACCTGCCTAGCTAGGTGACATAACTGAATCAAGATGAAAAAGAATGTTTTCCCTCTATGTTTTAATACACTTAGTCTTTCAGGTATGAAATAAAACAAATTTTCCAAGCAACATCAAAATAGTTTTGTTTTAGGAATGTGTTTTAACTCTTAAAATATGATGATTATATTAATGATAGTGCACACATGATGATCATGATACTCTGCCCTCTTACAGTAGCTGGCTGAACTGGATATCTATGGAAGATATGCAGCCCTTAATGGCAGCCAAAGTTTTTTCAACTTCTACAGAAGGGACATAATTCTATTATTCAATTCCGTAGGAAGGTTACAAGGAACTATGGAAAAGTGATCAGGTTTTCTTAAATTCAGTAGTATTTTAGCATAATTTCTATAGCACTTTTTGGTTTTATTTCTAGTTTGTTTGTTTTTTAAATTATAGAAGGTTTATTTTAGTGAGTAAACTTCAGTAGCATCAGCTTGACAGTAAAGTTGCATTTCTGAGACAGGCTACTGTCAAAATGCCCTCTTCCCTTGGCAAACATAAACCCAATGATTACTGAGAATCTACAGAAACCGCTAGAGTGTTTGACACCTGTAGTAATTACTGACATAGTGGCTGGGTATAGATTGAGTGTTTGTTAGGTATTCAGAGCAGCATGAACAATCTGGAGGTGACAAATGAAAGAGAGAAAATGGAGATAGAAAAATAGCTGCTTGGCTCTGCTGCATCCTTTAACGTTAATGAGTCACTATTCTAGCCTCCTGAGGTAAGGCACATGAAGCTACTGTGATGTATTGGGATGGCTGCATGTTGGAGATGGGCCTGAGCCTCAGATTTGAGGGCTAGGGCTTCACTAGTGACCCTTGTAATGTCTCTGATTTCACATCAGACACAGAGGCACAGCCAAGGTGGTTCCAACACAGACCTTTATTTTAGCCCTCTCGGAAATAGCTCTGTATGCATCACACATGGATCCAGCTAATAGAGCTTCCTGCTGTGGCTCCCTACTGAATCTCTTAAAGACACTGTCCATGATACTCCTTGAGAAGTGGTCTATACGCTTTTATTTGGATCATTAATCCCAGGGGATTGGGAGGGTATGTCTGGGTCTGCTTGTTACAAGGTGCATGTAGGGGACATTATGGGGCATTTAAAGAGCACAATAAGAAGTTTAGTTGGCCCTACAAAACCCAGGAACTATACTGTGTATTAAGTGCCATCTACTGTCACCTTAATCTATTAACTATTTATATATATACAGACATCTCTCTTTTATGGGAAGCAGTGTAATCTAGTGAATAGAATATTGGACTGGGATTCAAGAGACCTCAATTGGACAAGTTGTTTCATTCTCTGTGCCTCATTTTCTCCATCTGTAAAATGGGAATAATGATACTGATCTCATTGATAAAAAGCATTGAGTTCTACTGATGAAAGATGTTATATAAGAGCTAGGTATTATAGAGCTTTCTCCTAACACTCCCTTCCCAAATTGTTCAATAGCTTTGGCAGTTGCTTTGACTCAATAGCTGGTCTTCTGTCCTGGCTAACCGTTCTTTTTGGGTGCTCTTAGGCAGGAGAATTAATGGTTGAGTAGCCCCTTTGAGGTTACCGGGGAGAACCCACATCTACCTCTGAACTTGTGACAGCACTACACAACTTTGTGCCTTCCAAGTGTCGTCATCTGTGACTCCGTGGGGGTAGGGAAGAGGATGGATCAATAGGTAACATTGTCCTGCCACTCAGTCATTTTGCGAGGCTTCATGCATTGAGTTCCTTGAACGGGAGGCTCTGCATAAATGCAAAATAGTAGTAGTCATATTGCATGCAAGTCAGCCATTGACTTCTGAACAAAAATACAAGTGTTTGCATAGTTATTTCCAGAACAGAAACCTTCTTCGCATCACAGCCGCTTTGAAATGAAAATGGAAAGACAATAAAGTAGCATGCAGTGCAATAACTGTCTGGGTCAATGGCAGGCTTGTGCAGAGGAGATCACCAGCATTCAGTCTGAATGGCTAATGTCTTTGTGCAGAAAGTGTAACTTGAAGTAAATGAGAAGGGTAGTTACTTCCCTGTAGTCACACACACACATCTCAGAATACCAGTCCCTTTTTGTAGCTCTCTCACCTTGCATCCTAGAAACTAATCACAAATGCAACTGCCTGCGCAAAACAAACTTTAATAAGGGCACCTCTGGAGGTGTTGTATCATTCCCAGCAGCAGGAAAAATAATCAATATTTGGAAAAACTAATAAATCATGGAGTGGGTTTCAGACGTACAGAGTCCTTTCCATCCTGTTTGCGTGAACGGCTGACCTTTCTCTGTGTGCCTTTAATGACTGTTGGCAATCTTGCCTTCTAACAAGTTCATTATTGAGGTTTGAAATTAACCCCTTAATCTATGATTGACTCTCTCTGGTGTACATATTAAGATCAGCTACTTACTGTACACTTTGCAAATCAGCATGTCCTTGTTAAGATGACTTAACTAGATAATGTTTTTGCCTATGTCAGCACCTTGTCATTTGAAATGGCACCACCTTCCCTTTTCATTTTCATGGGGCACTTGTCAGTTCGTTTCCCCTTAGTGCCAATGTTCTCCATGATCTTATTTTTCAAGAATGCGCCTCTCAAGCAGAGGTGTGGCAAATGGCTTTAAAACTTCCCAAGTAGTTAGCAAAATTGGGATGGTTGCCGATTCTTAAATACTATGGTTGTTTATGAGAGAGAAGAATTCAGTGAATGGAGCTGGGCTGAATGGTGAACAAATATTTCCATGAATTTAGCTGATGGTTGACAGAAAAAAACTTCAGAAGAGGACAAACTTACTCCATAACTATCCGCTACCAGATATATTTGTACCAGGTTTAGAACAATGAGGCTGTTGCCTCTAGGCACTGCTGCAATACACGCAAATAATAAATAAAGGGATTTTTGAACCTTCCGTTGCAGCATCTGGTTCTGGCCACTGTCCGAGAGCATACTGAAGGAGATGGATCATTTTTTTAAATCTATATTATAGTAGTACTTAGACCTGCCAAACAGAGATCAAGGCTGCATTGTGCTAGGCGCTGTACGTGTACAAAGTAAGAGACAAAAACAAAAGGAGTACTTGTAGCACCTTAGAGATTAACATAGTTATTTGGGCATAAGCTTTCGTGGGCTATAATCCACTTCATCAGATGCATGGAGTGAAAAATACAGTAGGCAGGTACAAATATACAGCACATGAAAAGATGGGAGTTGCCTTACTGAGTGGGGGGGTCAGTGCTTACAAGGCCAATTCAATCAGGGTGGATGTGGCCCATTCCCAACAGTTGACAAGAAGGTGTGAATATCAACAGAGGAAAAAATATTTTTTATAGTGACCCAGCCACTCCCAGTCTTTATTCAGACCTAATTTGATGGTGTCAAGTTTGCAAATTAATTCCAGTTCTGCAGTTTCTCGTTGAAGTCTGTTTTTGAATTTTTGTTGTTGTTGAAGAATGGCCACTTTTACATCTGTTATTGAGTGTCCAGGGAGATTGAAGTGCTCTCCTACTGTTTTTTGAATGTTACAATTCTTGATGTCTGATTTGTGTCCATTTATTCTTTTGCGTAGGGACTGTCTGGTTTGGCCAATGTACACGGCAGAGAGCACTTCTGCAGAGTGAATAAAACTAGCATCCTAGTGAATAAAAAGGCATTCCCTTTCTGCAGGGAGGGCAGAAGATTTAGTTGGGGATTGGTCCTGTTTGAGCAGGAGGTTGGACTAGATGACCTCCTGAGGTCCCTTCCAACCCTGATAGTCTATAACTCCAGGAGCAAAATCCTGGCCCCATTGAAGTGAATGACAAAACTCCCATCGACTTCAGTGGGACCAGGCTTTCACTCCAGGTTTGTTGACCTGGAAAGATTGGGTTGCCTGCATTAGATTTTCAAAAGCATGTGGGACCTGCTGAGGAAAATCTGTCTGCTTCATGCAGGTGCCTGAAGGTGAGCTGAGTTATTTTGAAACTCCTACCTGGTGGTGGTGGTGGGGGGGGGGGTGTACAAACGCTACATTGGGAGTGGGGTAAAGGAGTGGCTCTAGTCACAGGAGGCACTGGCACCTGTACCTGCTGGATGTGCTTTCAGTGGAATTGAAACAGATGCAGCCCAGCTTAGTTAGTGCAAGGGAGCAGAACTGCACTGATTGCTCACGCAGGAATCCAGCAGGAGCCCCAGACTGCCCCGAAGCAGACCTCAACTCAGGGCTGCAGGCCACTGCAGAAGAGACAGGAGTGTCAGCTCGTGTGGGGGAGGGGAGCTCCAGACCCCCTTCCAGTGGGACACATTATGGGCTGTTAGCCAGGCCTTCACCGTGCCCCTAGAGAGGCGGGGACACACATGAAGTAACCCATGGAGCAGGCTGTGTACTATCCTGGCCAAAGTCGCATCCCTAAACTAACACAACAAGGAGTCTGGTGGCACCTTAAAGACTAACAGATTTATTTGGGCATAAGCTTTCGTGAGTAAAAACCTCACTTCTTCGGATGCATAGAGTGAAAGTTACAGATGCAGGCATTATATACTGACACATGGAGAGCAGGGAGTTACTTCACAAGTGGAGAACCAGTGTTGACAGGGCCAATTGGATCAGGGTGGATGTAATCCACTCCCAATAATGGATGAGGAGGTGTCAATTCCAGGAGAGGAAAAGCTGCTTCTGTAATGAGCCAGCCACTCCCAGTCCCTATTCAAGCCCAGATTAATGGTGTTGAATTTGCAAATGAATTTTAGTTCTGCTGTTTCTCTTTGAAGTCTGTTTCTGAAGTTTTTTTGTTCAATGATAGTGACTTTTAAATCTGTAATAGAATGACCAGGGAGATTGAAGTGTTCACTTACTGGCTTATGTATGTTACCATTCCTGATGTCCGATATGTGTCCATTTATTCTTTTGCGGAGGGACTGTCCGGTTTGGCCAATGTACATGGCAGAGGGGCATTGCTGGCACATGATGGCATATATGACATTAGTGGATGTGCAGGTGAATGAGCCCCTGATGGTGTGGCTGATGTGGTTGGGTCCTCTGATGCTGTTGCCAGAGTAGATATGGGGACAGAGTAGGCAACGAGGTTTGCTACAGGGATAGGTTCCTGGGTTGGTGTTTCTGTGGTGTGGTGTGTAGTTGCTGGTGAGTATTTGCTTCAGGTTGGGGGGTTGTCTGTAAGCGAGGACTGGCCTGCCTCCCAAGGTCTGTGAGAGTGAGGGATCATTTTCCAGGATAGGTTGTAGATCGTGGATAATGCGCTGGAGAGGTTTTAGCTGGGGGCTGTATGTGATGGCCAGTGGTGTTCTGTTATTGTCCTTGTTGGGCCTGTCCTGCAGTAGGTGATTTCTGGGTACCCGTCTTGCTCTGTCAATCTGTTTCCTCACTTCCCCAGGTGGGTATTGTAGTTTTACGAATGCTTGATAAAGATCTTGTAGGTGTTTGTCTCTGTCTGAGGGGTTGGAGCAAATTCGGTTGTATCTTAGGGCTTGGCTGTAGACAATGGATCGTGTGATGTGTCTTGGATGGAAGCTGGAGGCATGTAGGTACGTATAGCGGTCAGTAGGTTTCCGGTATAGGGTGGTGTTTATGTGACCATCAATTATTTGTACTGTAGTGTCCAGGAAGTGGATCTCTTGTGTGGACTGGTCCAGGCTGAGGTTGATGGTGGGGTGGAAATTGTTGAAGTCCAGGTGGAATTCTTCAAGGGCCTCCTTTCCGTGGGTCCATATGATGAAGATGTCATCAATATAGCGCAAGTAGAGGAGGGGCATTAGGGGACGAGAGCTGAGGAAGCGTTGTTCTAAGTCAGCCATAAAAATGTTGGCATACTGTGGGGCCATGCGAGTACCCATAGCAGTGCCACTGACTTGAAGGTATAAGTTGTCCCCAAATCTGAAGTGGTTGTGGGTGAGGACAAAGTCACAAAGCTCAGCCACCAGGCTTGCTGTGGCCTCATCAGGGATACTGTTCCTGACAGCTTGTAGTCCATCCTCATGTGGAATATTGGTGTAAAGTGCTTCTACATCCATGGTGGCCAGGATGGTGTTTTCAGGAAGAACATCAATGCATTGTAGTTTCCTCAGGAAGTCGGTGGTGTCTCGAAGATAGCTGGGAGTGCTGGTAGCATAGGGTCTGAGGAGAGAGTCCAAATAGCCAGATAATCCTGCTGTCAGAGTGCCAATGCCTGAGATGATGGGGCGTCCAGGGTTTCCGGGTTTATGGATCTTGGGTAGCAGATAGAATACCCCTGGTCGGGGTTCTGCAGGTGTGTCCATGTAGATTTGTTCCCGTACTGTAGCTGGGAGTTTCTTGAGCAGATGGTGTAGTTTCTTTTGGTATTCCTCAGTGGGATCAGAGGATAGTGGCCTTGGATAGTAGAATGTGATAGTAGAATGTGGTCTTGGAGAGTTGCCTGGCAGCCTCCTGTTCATAATCTGACCTGTTCATTAGGACTACAGCACCTCCTTTGTCAGCCCCTTTGATGATAATGTCAGAGTTGTTTCTGAGGCTGTGGATGGCATTGCGTTCTGTACGTCTGAGGTTATGGGACAAGTGATGTTGTTTGTCCACAATTTCAGCCTGTGCACGTCTGCGGAAACACTCTATGTAGAGGTCCAGTCTGTCATTTCGACCGTCAGGAGGAGTCCACGCAGAGTTCTTCTTCTTGTAGTGTTGGTAGGAGGGTTCCTGTGGGTCAGTGCACTGTTCAGTGGTGCGTTGAAAATCCCTAAACTGCCTGTCCCAAGGCCCTGGGTCGGAACCTGGAGGAGCGGGAGGGCCTGCGTTCCCCTGTCACCAATCCTGGACTTGAACCTCTACCACCACTAGCACTAGGCTATCTGGTGCTCTGATCACTAGGGGACATGGCCTAGGGAGACAGTGTCCCGTCACAAACCTCACTTGGATGTACTGAGAGCCCCTTTGGTGTCTGGCCTGATGGGGCTATATTACTGATGCCATCTGGTCCTTACTATTTTTTCCTGATAGATGTTTATTTCGGATCCCTTTTGAGTTCTTCAGATGACAGAGCAAGGGATTGAATCTTTTTACATGGTGCCTTTGTGGGTAACGGCAGCTTAGTCTAGTACAGCCACAATGGCTAATATAATTTAATTTCCTTATAAATTTTTAAATTGAAAAGGTGAAACAACAGAAGGCCCTCATTGTGTGAGAGTGATGTTGAGCAAATGAATTATTTCTCCAGAGGAGGAAGTAACAGTGTGGCAAGAATTTGTAATTTACTGTCAGATTTTGGCATGTCAACAATCAGGCATCAGTTGCAAACCCGCTGGCTCTTCCCCAATGTGTTCTGACTCCTCCCTCAGTCACTATTTCCGAGACTGAACAGAACAATGACTTCGGGGAAGACTGTGCTAGTCTATTCCCTCTCTTGACAACCACGCATATAATTATCAGCTTGATAAGTTGCTCAGGAGATCTGATTAGCTTTTCCAACAAAGCAGACTTGTGCTGTTGTCCCTTTGTTTAGCTAAACATCAAATCGCGTTGCTGCTTAATGCACAAAAGAGGAATACATTTTGTTACATTTTTACCCTGGTGTTCTCGATCTTTGGAACTTTTGCTAGGTCTTTGTAGGCCATCAAAAATAAACACATGTGAATACAGCATTTTACCGCATTGCGTCATTCCAGCAAAGATGCATTTATTTCATTGCAAAACTTACTTTCCAGTGTTACCTAAAGTCCCCACCCAGACCCACGCTTCACTGTGCCTCTGAATGGGTTGTGGACAGCAGGGAACAAACCTGGTATCTTTTGGGTCTAAAAATATGAGCCTCTATTGCTTTGAGTTAAAAAATCTAATGGCTCTATTCATGATCACCCTTAAGCATGTACTTAACCTGAAGCTGTCTGGAATGTGGTTGGACTTACACATGTGCTTAAGGGCTTCAGAATGGTGCCATTCTACATCCTCATTGTACAAGGTAAAAGGCAGTGGTAAATTGGGCCCGCAAAGTCAGACAGTGGGGAATTAGTTCCCATAGTCCCTGCACTAGAGAGCTTACAATTTGAGAAGACAAAGGGAGGGGCAAAAAGGAAATTAAACCTACAGTTGATTTGAAAATAAATAAATAAATCTCATCATTCCTGAATTGGATCTATTGGAGTGTAAGGAGGCAGCTTTGGTTATGTGTGAAATGAAAATGCCAGAATTTAATTATTCCAGTGAAGCATGTTAATTGTAGACATTTACGATCATGTCCATTGCTCAGCAAAATGGGTCTCTTTATTCAACAGCAGCGATGGCTTAAAGAAACTTAATTTATTTCCTGTGAAGGCTTAAAGGACATTTTCAGACTGAAAACTAGATAGCGGCTAAGTGCTTTGGAATGAAATTATTTGGGGGCAAGTAGCTTGTTTTCTTAAATGACATCAAAATGCTCATTGTGTCCACAAAATTATGATAATTTAGTTTAAAATTGTGCGTATATGTATTACATAACTTCACACAACTTAGCATTTCTCCCTCTGGTCCCCCCACCCCCGTTTCCCCCAAGAGGCTCTTTTGTTCTGTAATTGTCTCTTTTCCAGATGAGGAGTATGGGGAATTTAGTTGTCTCCCAAATTGAATGTTGCTGAGTATTCTGTCAGCTTGCTCCCATATTTGTAGTCTTTGAGAAGAATGATTTTTCCTTTCTTCCTCCAGCTTCAACGTCCTGTCATGGGTCAAATAAAATGTCCTCCTCTTCACTACTTTACAGTGCCCTTGACCAAGAAAGACTTAAATCTGCTGAAACACGCCAAAGTGCGTGTATTAATCATTTTAAAGCAAAACCACATTTCATAGGGCAGAAACATGCTAAACCAGGGGTCACTGGTGCTTTTGAGCAATTGGACTTTATTGTGAATAACTTTGGGCTTTTATGATAACAAACAGTGATCTGATGTTGCCTTCCGTTAGCCACTTTTAGAATTAAGCTGCGGTTCCAGGCACTTGACAAGAATTCTGAAAATGAAATTGAACTGATGATTAATTCAGGGTTTGTTCCTGAAAATATATCCCCTTGGTTTTGACAGTTTTGTCAGCCACCCAATTTTCAGTTGGACTTCCCCCTCCCTGAAGTTTACTGCTCGAACCACCTCTGTTTTGACTTTGTTAATGCAAGCAGTAACTGTTCTGTAAGGTTATGACAACTATTTCTGAGGATAATTAAAAATTACTACTGATATCCCATTGGTATGTCTATTTATTTAGTCCCGGTGCAGCAGCAGGAAAGATGCAGCCTTTACAAAGAAGCATCAGCTTGCCTTATAGCTTATAAATCACCTATATCTGGGTACAAATGTGTGTGTTTTAAGTGGGTCAGCAGACAGTCATGCATAGTAGTATAGCAATTAACTTGGTCTGTGTTTAGTCCTGATCCTTATCAAACTATGATAAAAGGTAAAAAGCAACAGGCAGCGTTTGCAGATCATGAAGGAAATAAACTGTAATGAGAAGGAAACCTCCCCTCCTCCTTCTCCCCATATGGAAGTGCCACATTATAAAAATCAGGGCCAGTTCAACAGAGTACTAAGCTTGTGACTAAGTCCAATTCAAGCCAATGGATCCTCAATTCAGTGGGAGTAAGGTGCCTAAATACCTATGAGGATCTCTGGGCCATGCTTAAGTACTTTGCTGAAGTGGGCCCTTCAGGTGTAGCTTGTCCTGTGAGATGAGGATTTCAGAGTAGATAATTGGTAAATTCTCCCCTCTCCTCCCATGTTAGTAAATTTGAAATAAAAATCTAAGTTCAGGATTGGGGGTTATCAAGAGATAACATTTATAAAGGCTAGTATAGTTTGGGCGAGTGGTTGGGGTACTGTCATACTTGGGTTCAAGTCCTTGCTCTGTCACAAATATCCACCTTGGGAAAATCACTTAGTCTTTCTGGGTATATTTACACTGCCCACTAAGCCCACATTGCAGCTCAGGTTTGATATCAAGCCCTCTTTCTGTCTGCACATGCATCAGTCTGACTCAAGTCAGCAAGTGCTCCAGATTCAGCTGCTATAATCCTGCTAGGAGGGTGAGGTCAGAGCCCAAGTCACACTGTGATGTGGGTCCAAGCCGGGTCATTTTGCAGTGTGGATACAGCTCATGCTGCAGACCGGAGTCAGAAGGTCTGCATAGTGCAGTATGGACATGTTAGCACAGCTGTGAGACCCGGGACTGAAGAATGGCCATACTGGGTCAGACCAAAGGTCCATCTAGCCCAGTATCCTGTCTTCAGACAGTGACCAATGACAGGTGTCCCAGAGGGAATGAACAGAACAGGTAATCATCAAGTGATCCATCCCCTGTCGCCCATTCCCAGCTTCTGGGTCTAGCAATTGTAAACCCAGATTTACGATGTGATGTGGACACTCAAGCGCAGGCCTGGAAACATTGGGTCCAAAGCCCGGGTCCCACAGACCCGGGTTTACAATACACTATAGACATACCCTCTGTGTCTCATCCCCATTTTATAGATGGGGAGCTAATAGGCAAGAGCGAGGTCACAGGTTTATTGTAAAGATAAATACATTAAAGATTGTGAGCTGCTCAGTAATGGGAGCAGTTTGGTGACCACTGATCTAGTCTAACCTTGCAGTTCCACTTGCCCTGACCCTCCCCTGCCTTGCACTTTTTGTAGGTGTTGACACCTGTGTGGAGTCGGTGTAAAACCCTGTGACTCTCTACATGGGTAAATAACTACCCATGGTGCAAAGAAGTGGAGAATCAGGCCAATGGATTGCAACAGCTAGGAGTGCACTCCTTGTTAAGACTCATTGCGTAGCTAACCATATTACCTTAGAGGTGGGATGATAAATAATAGGACATAATCCCTTTTGAGAATCACAGCATGTGCCTTCAGTGCAGCTAATTTATCAACAGCACATCATTACTCAACCTGGATTATTTTTTTTTGTACTTTGCTAATCATTCCTTTTAATTCAGCACCATATCCTGCCATTGTGATGAGGATAACATGAGACACTTGGGCAGTTTTATTCTCCTCATGCCTTGTCTTTGACTATCATGATAAAATGTAGCTTTGGAATTTATTAAGAGAACTCCGTTTAAATATCTACTTGAGAATATATGTCTTTCAAAGTGCTTTCCTTCATTGGCGTCTGTATGCATGGGACATACCTCTTTAGTCGCTGAGTAAGATTGCTCATCTGCCTTTTCATTCCAGGCTGACTAGCTAATTGTCCCTGATGTCCACTTTCATCTGTTAGGGGGCATATATAAATCTTTAAATAGGCAAGGTTAAGGATCTGCCAAGAGATGTTCTAGAATGATAAAGCTCCACCTGGTGAGTTGGTTACAAAGGTCTGGGTGAAGTGTCTTATACAAGCAGATGTTTTTAAAAGAAGATGTGACCTGAATCTGCTATTATCTAGCTCTTCCTAGGAGTCACGTGGCCAAATGTTTCAGGCATCTATCCAAGTCCCACTTTAGGTTTTGCACATAACCGCCCTTCACTAACTAACTCACTCCCCCACCACCACTCCAACAGGGGCTTCTATGTGATCTTAGGCAAGTCATTTAACCTCTCTGTGCCTCAGTTCCCCACCCGTAAAATGGGAATAATAGCATTTCACTATGACACAGGGATGTGGTGAGGGTAAATAGATTAAAGAATGTGAGGCACTCCTCTACTGCAGTGATGGAGCCACATCAAGACCACAGAAATAATATGACATCATAATAATATGCAGGCTTGGCCTGCCCCAGACTCCCAGCAAAGGAAAAAAAATCAGAATGACCCCTTCAAGATGTTGTCCCTTCACTATCCTCACATATTTCACCCACAGCGAGAATGTTTTCACACAGGTCTGAATCACCCTATTTTACCCCAGATTCAGAGATGCAATGATCTAAATTTCCTTGCTCTGCTTGTCATAGTCCAAGCAAGGGAAGTAGTTTTCCAGTTTTAAATAACTCCTAAGTCTCTTGTACCCTTTAGGTTTTGCTTCTGTTGCATGTTTTGTGATGCCCACCCCCTTGGCCCACATGCACTGGGGATTGAACTGGAGCTATCTGGAGCTGAAAGCATCAGCCTCTCCAACGTTGAGCTAACAAGCCAGATTATTTAGCTTGTGCTGTAACAGACTCTTATCCCCCATAGATCGGGCATAGGGGGGTGGAATCTGTAACACTCACCAGCAGGTTACAAAATAGCCGTGTGCATGTTTTGGTTTGGGTGGAGCTTGGCGCCTGTCCCTGTAGCCACAATGTCCAGACTGTTCTTTTTAGAACAATAGCTCAAGCCCTGCTAGCATGGATCTGTCTACCTCGGCTGGGAGGCTTGCCCCCAGCTGAAGGGTAGACGTATCTTATATGTCAGTCTTGGCCTATGAACAGGGCCGGCTCTAGGCACCAGCGCTCCAAGCATGTGCTTGGGGCGGCACTTTCCAAGGGGCGGCACTCCGGCTCCCCCTTTTTTTTTTTTTTTTGGCTTGGGGTGCAAAAAGCCGGGAGCTGGCCCTGAGTGGAGGTGAGTTGCGGTGGTGGGGGGCGCGGGGAGGGCCGCAGCAAGTAACCCTGGGGGGGGGGGGGCAGAGGAACCGCTGCCCCCTAGCTCACCTCCGCTCCACTGCTGCCTGCTCCCACAAGCGCGTCGCTGCTCCGCTTCTCCCCCCTCCCTCCCAGGCTTGCTGCGCAAATCAGCTGTTTTGCGGCAAGCCTGGGAGGGAGGGGGGAGAAGTGGAGCAGCAGCAGCGTGCTCAGGGGAGCAGGCACAGCAGAGGTGAGCTGCGGTGGTGGGGGGTGCGGGGAGGGCCGCAGGAAGTAATGATTTAAGGTGCTAGCTTGGCATTCTGGAGACCAGAATTCTGTTCTGCCACAGACTGTCTGTGTGATCTTAAGCAAGACCCTTAAGCATTTTGTGCCTCACTTTCCCACCTGTAAGATGGGAATGGTACTACTGTACCTCCCAGGGTGTTGTGATAATGAATACAGTAGCAACTGAGAGTTATCCAAAAACTGAAAATGTTCTGCCTTTCTATAGCTGAAAAAAGCTCTTTTTGCCCCCACCCCCCTAAAAAAAAAAAAAAAAGTCAAATATTTCCACTGAAAATATATTCATTTTTTTCCATGGAGGAAACAAAGCAACACATATTCCCAAACAGAATAGTTGGTAGCAAACTTTATGCATTTATTTTGCCTCCAGCTTCTCTTGATCTTGAATTGAGCCATGAAATCTTGGGGAAGATCCTCATGACAAACAAGCTCTCCTTTCTAGTTATTTTATTTTAAAGAAAGCTTCCTGAACTTGTCTGAGCCTGGCTAGACCAAACTTAATTAAATTCAGTTGTCTCATAGAAGTCACCTCTTCCAACAGCACTGTATTTAAGACTGATACAAGCTTGAACAGCTTGAATCCAATTACAGCTGCATTGTACAAATGGCGGCAGATGACTCTCTCCAGGTGAGCCCTGCAAGTTCTTTCCACCGGGGTCTAATTTCAGCCAAACAGCCCGTTGCAATGCTGTCTTAGATCAAGATGCTCCGCCAGCACTTATATTTCATTGTATCGAAACAATGACAGCCATAGTTTGCAGAGCTGTCACTACAATCTGTGCTATCAGTCTGTATTCAGTAAGGTTGCACTCTGGCTTAATTTAACACTGTGCTCAGCACTCACATGCTGCTTTATTATCAAGCAGATCACTTCAAGGTGTGGGTTTTTTTTTCTTCTTCTTTCTATTCCTGGTCCTCCCTACCCCTTCCCCTCTGCCACTGAGTTTCCTTTTATCCTATTTTTATTTTTCATCTGAGATGCCTTATGTCAAACCCATCTAATCTGCTTTGCTATGGTGACTGAGGTCACTTATGAAGACTACTTGGGTTTACTGAGATTCACTGAAGCATCCAAACTATTACTAGAAACCTAATTTTTAAAAGCATTTTCAGAATGAATTTAGGGCCTGATGCAAAGCCTATTCAATAGTTTTCTTGCCATGGATTTTGCTAGACTCTGGATCCAGCCTTTGAACCTAAGGAAAGTATCAGACAAATTTGCCAAGAGACTGTAAAATCTTTTAATTATCCACAGAACAGGTGCAGTATTGGCAGTGGCAAGCTTGTGCTTATAGATGCCTTAGAGTTGGTCTGACTGAGAGAGAGGAAAAAACAGAAAATGGCTTTTGGAGAAAATGTTGTTTTGTTTTTGTTGCAAAGAAATTCCGTTTTCATGGAAATGCTTTGTCACAAAACGATCACTCCATATCTGACCTCTCCATTGTCATCCTCAAAGGAAACCTGGGCAACACCTTCAAAAGTCATACATGGGAGCTTAATGTCATAACTTTGCTAGACACCAAAAACCAGATCTTAATAAAGTCACTCCTCACAATCCACTTATCCTCCTTTGTCCTTCAGCTGCAAAGGTGTTCCCAGAAGCTGGGAATGGGCTACAGGGAATGGATCACTTGATGATTACCTGAAGCCAGTAGGAGAACACTTCAATCTCCCTGGACATTCTATAACAGATTTAAAAGTAGCTATACTTGAACAAAAAACCTTCAGAAACAGACTTCAGAGAAACAGCAGAACTAAAATTCATTTGCAAATTTAATACCATTAATTTGGGCTCGAATAGGGACTGGGATTAGCTGGCTCATTTCAAAAGCAGCTTTGCCTCTCCTGGAATTGACACCTCCTCATCTATTATTGGGAGTGGACTACATCCACCCTGATCCAATTGGCCCTGTCAACACTGGTTCTCCACTTGTGAGGTAACTCCCTTCTCTTCATGTGTCATTATATAATGCCTGCATCTGTAATTTTCACTCCATGCATCTGAAACCAGGGCCGGCACCAGCTGAGCAAGCTGGTGCTTGGGGCGGCAGATTGTTCGAGACAGCATTCTGCCCAATCCTAGGGCAGCACGGACGCTTTTTTTTTTTTTTTTGTTCCGCTCCGGCCACCCTGTAGGGGGCAGTGGCGCGGAGAACCAGAGCACCCTGCAGGGCAGTCCTCTTCCTTCCCTCCTTGCCGACCGGAGTGGAGCCCGCGGCAGGAGGCGGTGCCCCTGCTGTAGCCCTGGCCGCCCCCTTCCCTCTCTCTCTCTCTCTCCCACCCGCTCCATCCCCCTCCCCCCCCAAGCCAGTCCCCCAGCACCCGCGCTCCGGCCGCGCCGCAGGTGTTTTTTTTTTTTTTTTTTTTGCTTGGGGCGGCCAAAAAGCCAGAGCCGACCCTGTCTGAAACAGTAAGGCTTTTGTTACCCACGAAAGCTTATGCCCAAATAAATCTGTTAGCAGGGCTGGCTCCAGGCACCAGCTTACCAAGCAGGTGCTTGGGGCAGCTACTTCGGAGAGGGGCGGCACGTCCAGCTGTTCGGCGGCAATTCGGCAGATGGTCCCTCACTCCTGCTCAGAGAGAAGGACCTCCCGCCGAATTGCTGCCGCAGATCGCGATCGCGGCTTTTTTTGTTTTTGTTTGTTTGTTTGGCTGCTTGTGGCAGCCAAAATCCTGGAGCCGGCCCTGTCTGTTAGTCTTTAAGGTGCCACTGGACTCCTTGTTGTTTTTGTGGATACAGACTAACATGACTACCCCCTGATACTTGATGATTACCTGTTCTGTTCATTCCCTCTGGGGCACCTGGCATTGGCCACTGTTGGTAAACAGGATACTGGGCTAGCTGGACCCTGGGTCTGACCCAATATGGCCATTCTTATGTGTTAACTGTCACTTGTAACATGTGTTAAAGCTCAGTGGTTTGAGCATTGGCCTGCTAAACACAGGGTTGTGAGTTCGATCCTTGAGGGGCCCACTTAGGGATCTGGGGCAAAATCAGTACTTGGTCCTGCTAGTGAAGGCAGGGGGCTGGACTCAATGACCTTTCAAGGTCCCTTCCAGTTCTAGGAGATAGGATATCTCCATTAATTAACTCCTTATGCTAAACAATCTGTTCCACCTTGTATTTAGATATGACACTCTTCTTGAGGTTTGGGAAAGGTAATCAGAGCTCTGTGTAAGCTCACCAACAAAAGTTGGTCCAATAAAAGTTATTACCTCACCTATCCTTTCACTGTAGCAGTTTCTAAACCAAGACAGTTGTGATACAAAAACTGTGCATAGGCCAGTAGAAAGAGCAGGAAGGGCAACTGAGGTTCAGAGAAGAGAAGAGACTTGCCCAAGGTCGTACAGAGAGTTGGTGGCATAGCCAGGAATGGATTGATGAGTTTGTTGGCTCCCAGTTCAGTGCCTGATTCACAATGCCTCCCTGAAAACCCTACTTTTATACTGTAGTTAAAGGGAAATAATTTATTTTTCTCTCCATTTCTTCCTAGGACATCCCTTCTAACTGTTTTTAAGGATTTCCCTATGTAGCTCAAATTCCAGTCTGTGTGAAACCTTAGTTTCTTTCTTTTCTACCATTGGTCTCCCTGGGCCTGATCATGATCTCTTATTAGTTTTACACCTCCTATGACCTGAGTGCACACCCTTCACTTAAGCTCTAAACCCAGTTCAGAATCAGGCCCTGCCTCTGTCAAAGCAAAGGTCATTGCTTCCTTTGCTCTCTTTCCTTCCACAATATTTATTACTGGGGTGTGTTATTTATTGTCAACATGAGTACTCAACATCCCGTAAAAGCAGGGCGGGGAGTGGTGGTGGTGAAGACCTTTAAATTAAATTAATTTGTTTTGCAATGAACCATGGACTCAGGAGCCAATTTTCAGGACAAATGTCATGCCGCAACTTCAGATGTTGCCATACATTATGATAAAAAATTTATTCCGGGGTATGCAAAAGCACACTTTTGAGTGTCTGCTTTGACCTTGAGATAAATTAGAGACAATTCTTCCGTGGATGATAGAAGTCATTGACTATAGCAATATGTTCTGTCAAGTAGTTGAGTTTACTTGTATTACATTCCTTATACTGTAAATTAAACCAATTATATTCATGTCGTAACTCAGGTTAGAGGCATTCAGGAGTTTTATTATAAAAGTCATAATAGAATCAACTAGACTTGCATGTACTTAATCTCCTGTGCAAATTTTACTTCTATAGAGAACTGTAGATAGTGCTATGTAAGTACTAACTATTATTGTATTAGATAGCTATGAAATTTAGGGACTGATCCTGCCCCCCTTTTTTATGCTGATGTCAAAGCTTCCTTGGGAAAAATTGATGCTGTTTTGGTTAAGGAACTAGACTGGGATTCAGATGATTTAAGTTCAGTTCCAGGCTCATCCTATGTAACCTTGCATAAGTCATTTAATTGTTCTGTGCCTCAGTTTCCACATATGTAAAATGGGCACAGTCATCCTTTCTTTCTCCCACCTATTTGCACTGCTGTCCCTTCTGAGCAAGGGATTCATTATTACTATGTGTGCGGAGGGTGCCTCGTAAAGTAGAGGCCTGATCTTGGTTGGGGCTACTATAACATAAATAACTCTGCAGCGTGGGGCACGGGTCACTTGCTGGAGGATTCTCTGCACCTTGAGGTCTTTAAACCACGATCTGAGGACTTCAATAACTCAGACATAGGTTAGAGGTTTGTTACAGGAGTGGGTGGGTGAGATTCTGTGGCCAGCATTGTGCAGGAGGTCCGACTAGATGATCATAATGGTCCCTTCTGACCTTAAAGTCTGAGTCTAAATAATAAAGCCTCAATTGCCTTCATTGACCACAGGATCATCAGACCTTAAGGCCCAGATGTTCACAGGTATTTAGGCACCTAACTCCCAGAATTAGGTTCCTAAATTCTTTGAGCATCTGGGCCTATGTGCCTAAGTACCTTTTGAGGATCTGGGCCTTAGTCCTAAATGACAAAGAGTATCACCATGCTTAAGAAATTGGATCAAGAGGGAATCATATGGCTGACTCCTGTCTGTGTTTGATAGCTGGATTCAAACAACAAAACATACAGTTCACCATATGCGCCCCAAGCTAGTGCCTAGTGAAGTCGATGGAAAGACTGTCAGCTGGTAATAATGAAGGCACCTTAGAATGTTGCAAACTTCAGTAACTCTGTTCACAACAGGTCTGTGAAGAATGTTATTTTCTGTGGTTTGCAGCTCTGGAACAGGTTGATAAATATTGTTGGATAAGTATCTAAATGAGGGATGTTAAACTAATGTAATTTTATGAGACATTGAAAGTAACTGCAATGGTGGACGTGCGAGAAGGATATAAGAAAAATCAAGTCACTAATAAGAAGATACATATATTAGACCAAATGACTGGAAAGGAAGTATTGGAATTGGAATTATTGGCTCGACGAAGGCAATGGGGCTTGCATAGATTTTTAAAGCAATGCAGAAGACAATTATTAAAGACAAAGGAATAAAAAATTAGCAACAATGCTTCAAGTAATTCAAAGAAAGGAGAGGGCAATGTCTGTACAAGGAGAGCAGATTACTTACACGTGAAATGAAAATACCGGGAAGTATCTTATGTTCAATGAGAGAAAAGTACGTGGAGAATAAATTTTAAGGGAAACACAGGGGAGCAATAGTGGGGGGAAAAAAAGAATGGATTCAAACTTTCAAAAGGAGTAAATTAAGGAGAAAAAGTATCTATCTGTCTACTCACGTGGCCCTTGTCTCTGTAGTATCTGAGCATCCAACAATAACTAATAAACTTTTATTCTCAGAGCTACTTTGGGAGATAGGGAAGCACTGTTTCATGCTTGGAAAACGGTAGGTTAAGTGGTTTGCCCAAGGTCACAAAGGAAGTGTATTGCTAAACTGGGAATTGAATCCAGTTCTCCTGAGTCCCAGTCCTGTGCCTGATTTACTAGATCTACCTTCCTACTAAGCATCTAACTACCCATACTGTGACTGGAAGAGTCTAGCTTTAACCCCCGTCTAACAGAAATGAATGTGGAACTTTGTGGTTTCCAATTGTTCTGGTACAAATCAATACATTTAATTGTGTTTGACTGTATCCTTCATTTATTAAGACCGGAAACTCTAAGCAAATGGGGAGTAGAGTTGGGAGACAAGTCAGAACCCATGTGAATTGAAAGCAAAGGACAAGTTTGCATAAATCCACGTCAACAGAAGTGCTGAGTTTCATCTATCTCTAGTTGTAAACCCCTAGCACTCTGAGGTTTTACAACTGAAATTGTAATAAACCCTTTTAATAATAGCTGCCCTGTCATGAAATGATTGTTGTTCTATATACAGTAATGTTCCTCAATGATCAGCTGATGGCCTCTCATTGGAATCAGGATCAATCGAGTGTGTATAATGTATATAGTTTCTGAATAGCCTCACGGTGAGAGTATAAGGGGGTGGGGAGAATCAACCAGGAGAAAAAATAGTGGAGACTCATATTGCAACTGAGAAGAACAAAGGGCTAATCTTTTAGTTGAGGCATTTTCAATACTCCGGGAGATAGCACTCAGGGAAAAATGGAAAAAGAGGTCACAATAAAGATACAAATGAATGAAACCTGCAAAGCTAACTTGTAGAGCTAAAGGTTGTTTTATGATTGTTATACATCAGCCAAACTGCACAGAAAGAATTCTTTGAGGCTGATATGACTAGCTCCTACAGGCACTGTTGTTGTCACCCAGCATAGCAATGCATGCATCCTCACTAGAAAGGACCCCATCATAGACCGGTGAGAGAAAAGCATCCAAACGGGAAGTTATATAGCCACGGACTCATATAACTGACATCTAGAGCCAGATTGTCATCTGGCCTCCATCACTGTAGCGCCGTTAAAGTCGGTGGAGCTACACCAATGAGCGGCAGCTGAGGACCTGGTGCATAATCAGTCTGACACCAAACAGGCAGTTCTTTCTGAGAATGAATTACTTGTGTAAATTGCCTATGTGCCACCACTGCAGACCTCTATTCCCCTGTCACAGGAAAGCACCAGTAAAAGTCCTGATTCTGTAAACCCGTAGGCTATGTCTACATAAGAACAACAATAACAAAAGACCCGCAGCAGCAAGCCCCAGAGCCTGGGCTTGTGCTGCATGGCTAAAAATAGCTGTGTAGCTGTTGTAGCTTGGGCTGGAGCCTGGGCTCTGAAACCCGGCAATGATATTTTTAGCTCCTCAGCGTGAGCCCAAGACAGTTGACCTGGGCTCTGAGACTTGCTGCTGTGGGTTTTCTTTTTCTTTGTTCTTTTTTTTTCTTTTCTGTGGTGTAGATGTATCCTGATACACTTGCTTCACTTTAAGTACATGAGGTACTTAAGTCAATGCTGAAGTCAATGGGACCACTCAAAGCAAAACACATGCATAAATGTTTTCAGGAGGCAATTTGTAACTTGTGTAGGAGCAGTGAGTTTTTCCAGCCCTGATCCCCAGAACTTAATGGGTGTGATGGGTTGGATCACAGAACCCACTTTGGGAACTGCCAACTGATGTGCCAAGACTACTTCTGCCCCTGCTTTTCCTGCCAGTCTGGGAATCGTTGAGCTAGACACGCCAGTCTGCTTCAACACAGACCCAGGGTCTGAACCACATGCAGAATTAGCTGAAAGCAACTTGAGAAGTGATCCTGTCTTTAACACTCAGATGCCCAACTCCCAATGGGGTCCAAACCCCAAATAAATCCATTTTATAAGCTTTATCCAGGGTAAACTCATAAATTGTTCACCCTCTATAACACTGATTGAGAGAGATGCACAGCTGTTTGCCCCCCAGTTATTAATCCATATTCTGAGTTAACTAATAAGTAAAAAGTGATTTTTATTAAATACAGAAAGTAGGATTTAAGTGGTTCCAAGTACTAGCAAACAGAACAAAGTTAATTACCAAGCAAAATAAAATAGAACACGCAAGTCTATGTCTAAGAAAACTGAATACATATAAAAACCTCACCCAGTAAGCTTCCTTTTACAGACTAGACTCCTTCTAGTCTGGGTCCAGCAATCACTCACATCCCCTGTAGTTACTGTCCTTTGTTCCAGTTTCTTTCAGGTATCCTTGTGGGTGGAGGGGCTATCTCTTGAGCCAGCTGAAGACAAAATGGAGGAGTCTCCCAGGGGTTTAAGTAGACTTTCTCTTGTGGATGGAGACCTCCTCCTCTCTCCTATGCAAAGTCCACCTCCAAGATGGAGTTTTGGAGTCACCTGGGCAAGTCACATGTCCATGCATGACTCAGTTTTTTACAGGCAGCAGCCATCGCTTACCTGTTACCTTGAACATCCTCATGTAGACTCCTTATGTTGATTGCAGCTTCCCAAGATCCATTGTCCCTTAAGTGCTTCTTGACTGGGCACTTAATTTGCACATTCCTTTCTCAAGAATCTGACCAAATGCTTTACAAAGGCTACATAAAAATCAAGCCAGTACACAGTCAATATTCATAACTTTGAATACAAAAATGATATATGCATACAAATAGGATGACTAGTTTTAGCTGATCATAACTTTTACATAGATATTTCACATGGCATATGTAGCATAAAACATATTCCAGTCATGTCATATATATACATTCCTAAGCATATTTCCAGAAAGCCTTATGGGGTGCACTGTCACAATGGGTTACAAATACGGTGCTTTAGAAAACAATTTGTGATACTAAATTCAATAATTTTTTCATAAAGCTGCTTGGAAAACAACAAAATTACATTTTGGCAAGATTTTCAAAGGTTTTTTTGTCTTGTTTTTCTTTGCTAGAATTTTTTAAACACTTTGAAATTCCCATCTTTAGTTACAAACCATCCTGTGCCATAACCCAAGCATCAGGTGCAACCTGCTAGCACCACTCTGGTGGCTGGATGATCATGTCCCTGCTCTGGGTCAAGATGTGTGGTCTTGTGGGTCTAAGTTGGAAAGTTTTTGCCATGGATATTTAGCCAGAATCTCAGCTGGTCTAAATTGACAAAGCCCTGTTGCTTTTAGCGGAGCTGTGCCAATTTGAGAATCTGGTCCATTAGTTTACCAGGGATGTTTGAATCAGATATTTTTGTTTGGACCCAACTCTAAGCACCACAATAGCTTTCAAACTATCTGACATATCATCTTAGAACTTGAGCTGGGGTACACGTTGAGCATCACATGGGTATTACACATGGTGAATTTAGATTAGATTTTTTCTAAGAGATCTGCTCTATGGATTATTTTGGCCAGTATTCTACAGGAGGTCAGATTAGATCAGAGGTAGGCAACCTATGGCACGTGTGCTGAAGGCGGCACCCGAGCTGATTTTCAGTGGCACTCACACTGCCTAGGTCCTGGACACCGGTCCGGGGGGCTCTGCATTTTAATTTAATTTTAAATGAAGCTTCTTAAACATTTTATAAACCTTACTTACTTTACACACAACAATAGTTTAGTTGTATATTATAGACTTATAGAAAGAGACCTTCTAAAAACGTTAAAATGTATTACTGGCATGCGAAACCTTAAATTAGAGTGAATAAACGAAGACTCGGCACACCACTTCTGAAAGGTTGCTGACTCCTGGACTAGATTATCACAATGGTCCCTTCTGTCCTTGCAATCTATGGATAGAAAATTTGGAATTGAAAATGCTAACCAGCCACTAGTTCCCTGTAGCCCCAATTCGGCAAAGCATGGAAGCAAGTGTTTAAATGCCTTTGGACAGAGAGACCTTGCACCAGCAAAAAAAGGGTTAAGGAGAACCTTTGAGCCCAGCTAGCCCTGCCATGCTGTACCTGCAGCCGATGCCAGGCCTGGAGGGCTGACTGTCCAGGAAAGAGGATGGAGCTTTGCTTGCAGAGTTGTAGAGACAGGCTGTCTAGACAGAGCAGTCACTGGAGAGGAACAGCTAGACCCCATGGAGTGAGCAATGTGAGAATCAGATTGCTTGGGAGCCAACCTGAAGGAAAAGGCAGGAATGCCCCCCACTTCTCAGACCCAATCCTGGCTTGAGTTACGTTTGCTTTTTGGAGTAGAACATTAAATATTCAGGGCAATTCATTTTGGGGGTGCAGAGCCCTTCAACCCTGCCACAAGGGGGTAAGACTGAAGGGACAATTAGCTGGTGGGCCAGAACCTGCCTCAGTGGGCACCAGAGAGACTACTCCCCCCTTCTCCTGGGAGGCTCACGAGGGGGTGCTGCTCCAGCCACACCACTATAGTGCCATTGAAATTAGTCCAACAAGTGCTTAAGTGCTTTGTGGAATTGGGGCCTATGCTGTCATCCTTCCTGTGTTGAATCCAGTTCCTTTGTATAGCTGGTAGATTAACAATTTATAGGGACAATTCACACACAGAAATAGCAGGTATATCTTTCAAGATTCTACTCCAGTTGCATTGTTCATGCCAGAAAGGGGCAGGTCTTTTCAATTAAAAAAAAAAAAAAACGAAAGTAGTAGATAACTAGTAGAGGAAAACAGGAGTAAAGTTAGCACCAAGAGCAAGGTAACTCTTGAGGTTGAAGGGAAAAAAAAAGCAGTCTTGTAACTTTATTATGGCACTTGATCACGGTTATGAAGATGACATAAAGTTGCGAACAGTTATAATACAAAAAGGCAGTTACAACAATGCAAAGTGGTCCATCACATACCCTGTATGACAACTTTATTACTGCAATGGGCTAATATTGCAACAGGGAAATATAGTGCCCATAAGTTATTTTGAAACAAAACAGCACAGTAAGCCAATGTGTTACTGTGTGAAATTTATTTCTTATGAGGCACAATAATTATATTGAACGGTTACCAAAACGTACAGGCACAAGGGAATAAATTGAGCGATCACAACAGAGATGGCTCTTTTATGTTGTAAGGACTTAGAACAACCATTGCAACACCGGCAACTTCTAGTCTTCAAAAATAGTGTTCTTAGGGACTGAGCCAATACCCACGGAAGTCGGTGGAAGGATGTCTATTGATGTCACTAGCCATTGAATTAACCCCTGACTCAGAAAAGTACTTAAGCGTGTGCCTAAGTTCTACTGAAGTCATTTCATTGGGAGGTTGAGAGGTATGTATGTCTACGCATCCTGTTGTTCTATGTTTGTCTTCTAGATCAGGGGTTCTCAATCAGGGGTACGGAGGGGCTACATCAACTCATCTAAATATTGGCCTAGTTTTACAACAGGCTATATAAAAAGCACTAGCCAAGTGCAAACTAAAATTTAATAGGCAAAATGAGAAAGTCAGCAATTTTTCACTAACAGTGTGCTGACACACTTCAGTATTTTTGTCTGATTTAATAAGCAAGTCATTTTTAAGTGGGGAGAAACTTGGGGTACACAAGACAAATCAGGATCCTGAAAGGGGTACAGTAGTCTGGAAAGGCTGAGCACCACTGTTCTAGATTGTAAATCCTCGAAGGCGACTGTCTTAATTTTGTGTTTTGTATGATGCTGGGCACCCTGCTAGCACTTAAGAGGTAACAGTATTGTGGAATCCCATCTCTGTATTAGAAAGAGTCATATTTGACAATACACCTCACAGTACAACAAGGTGTATTATGAATGGAGAATCTGACTTAGTTATTAATTTCCTTGATTTGGGGGGTTTGGGTCAAAAGGTGAATGCTAGCTTTTTTGTCTTAAGACATCTGCATTTCATGTGTTGAGAACAAACTAACAGGGTAGTAAGGATGATCTGGTGGGTAAGGCACGGAACTAGAGAACTAGGTTCAATTCCTGCCTCCACCTCTGACTTACCGAGTGACCTTGATTAAATCAATCTATGCTCTGGGTACTATTCACTGCAGAGTTAACCCGGGATCTTACTTGGGTAAACATCATCATTGCAGAAAAACCTGTGACCTGGGCCTGGAGTTGTTTAAGCCCCTGGCTATCTGCTGTGGCTGGGAGGGGGTGGGTTAGAACCTGCTTTGCTTTAACTCAGGCTGGAACCTGCCCATTTTGCCTGAGGACACAGGCTAAATCACTCCAGTGCTGATAATCCCCCAGTACCTTCCCACAATTCCACCCGAAGGACAGACAAGTTCTCCCATAATTGAGTGGAAAATAATCCTAGGGGGAGGGATAGCTCAGTGGTTTGAGCATTGGCCTGCTAAACCTGGGGTGGTCCTTGAGGGGGCCATTTATATTTTTGTATAGGATTCTCTAATGAACATAATGTTGTGTACTGTTTAATGTTTCAATATCCCACTGACTTCAATAAGAACAGGGTTGGATCCTAGATTGGTCAACCGTGATTACTCATTGAGCATTGGCCTGCTAAACCCAGGGTTGTGAGCCTAATCCTTCAGGGCTATTTGAGGATTTAGTGGGGATTGGTCCTGCTTTGAGCAGAGGATTGGACTAGATGACCTCCTGAGGTCGCTTTCAACCCTGATATTCTATGATCTCATCACAAAGAGCCACGGGATATGGCTGCAGATCCACAGGAGAAAGCACAGAAACAGTGAGGACACAGTAGAGCTTTGCTGAGGGAATTTACACCCTATGCCCCACTTCCCCATCTGTAAAATGGGGATAATACCTCCCTGCCTGACTAGGCTGATGTGAGGATGAAATCCATTAATGATTTTAAGGTGCTTAGATGTTTCAGTGATGGGGAGGTCATATAAATACCTGGATAAATGGTTAGGTGAAAGGTTCTTTAGGAACTCTTGCTTTTTCAACACATGTAAGCTAGAGGCTCACCCCCTATGAAATTTATTATTCACTTAAAAATTCTGCACTGCATTACTGTGTTCCAGTTGAACGACATTTCCCTGCTGGCTATCAGAGGGAACAGTCTGCTGTAGCTACTTCGTAATTGTTTCAGCAAATATATCCTTTATTAAAAGCCTGCTGTTTTCCTGACTGGCTTATCTTCTACTAAAAATAGTCTGATTAATAAAAGGGATATGTCAAGATAGATACATCTTTATATATTTTTCCTGAGAATTAGAAAACACTAAACTGTACTCGGAGTTTCTTATATTAATGCAAATCTTGAACAGCCAACACCATAATGATGCTTAAATCCTCTGTTCACCACAAATTTAGCCTCTGTGGAGGTTCTCAGGGGTTGGCAATATTACCAGTCTGAATCTGATTAATGTTGGCAGTGATTAAAATTCAGGAACTAGCTGATCAGTTGTTTCATAGCCAAGTAACAAACCCTGATGCCAATGGCCTAAGTGATATGAACACAAGTTTGGGGGACAGTCCTATTTTGAGATCTCACATAAACCACCAGTATAAAGTATTGGGAAGCCCTCATCAAATTCTCGTCTGGGCAATTGCATTCTTCCTACCTGAAATCTCCTTGTTTGTTTCAAATGGATACAGAGAAGGCTTGTTCCCTTCCTATTCGTAATCAGTTTAATTTCACCCAAGATCAGGGCTGGCAACAGCGCAGCAAGCAGGTGCGTGGGGCAGCCAATGGTAAGGGGCAGCACATCCGGCTCTTCGGCGGCAAGTCCCTCAGTCCCTCTTGGAGGGAAGGATCTGCTGCCGAATTGCCGCCGAAGAATGAAGCAGCGCAGTAGAGCTGCTGCCGAAGTGCCGCTGATCGCGGTGGGATTTTTTTTTCCGCCACTTGGGGCGGCAAAAACGCTGGAGCTGGCCGTGCCCAAGATAGTAGCTGCATTTCATTGATGGAGAAAATGAGCTTTGTCTTTCCTCTCTGGTTAGTGTGTGTGTGTGTGTGTGTGTGTGTAATATGACATGATCAAGTTTGTAAAGATTAAATTAATGTCGTTATGTAAATGCAAGTTAAAATAAGATATTTGCTGCTATGAGTAGTACTCCGGATGTATGCAGGTATTAGTGACATACATTTGGAAGCTTTTAGACCATGTGTTGGGATACCAGTAAAAGAAAGACCTTATTATAGCTCAGAGATGTGCTATACATAGCTATAATTGTCTGAGTCATTTGGGAGTCCTCCATGCTTTCGTTGGATTGCTGAAAAGAGCTTTGGACATAAAAATGGGGCTTTGTCTTCAGAAATATAAAAGTCTAAGGTCTCGTCTGTATTGGTATCAGCACATCAGTATATCTGCATCGATTTTAGTGGAGTTACTCTGTACAACACTGTAAATGACAGGAGAATCAGGCCCAACATTTTCAGAAATACGTAATATATTCTACAAACATCATCCTCAAGAGTAACTCCAGTGACTAAAAACACGGTTCTCCTAAGGAACGAATGTGGCCCATTGTATCTTCCTCGAAACAATACAAGTTCTGAGGGTCAACTGGCCTGGACATAATGGCATTAAGGAATGGGTATTACAACAGCACTGTGTGTTTCTGTTGTTCTATGTCTGGCACCTTCTCTCGTCTAGAATCTAACTCTGGGATGAAACATGTTCTTTGTAGGGCTGTGTGGTTTACCCGACAGATGGGCAAGCTGTGAGGAGCTGCTTGGAAATGTGGAATATCTCCCACTTCCATCCTGGCACATGTTTGATGAAGAAGGTCAATAGAACACTAAAGGGACTAAGGGTTTTCTCTGTGAGCATCAATCACCTGGAGTGGGAATGCAAGTTAACATCAATTAAGGGCTGACATAAGCTCAGGAGTGTTCATTCTCTGTGTAACGTATCGTCCATGAGAATCTCCTCTGCATTCAAACCAGCTGCCTCACTCAGTGTTCAGCGGTACAAGAAGGTTCAAAGATAGGCAGAGAAAATAGTGGAAGTAGAAGCCATTCACACATAGAGCAGCAAAGGTGTAAACATTGGGCTAGCTCCTCAGATGATGTAAATCCGCATAGCTCCAGTTAAGTCAGTCTGTCTATGGTACTTATGACTCCTTTCTCTGTAGTATGTGTGGTGTTTAGATGTTGCTTGTAATTATTAGAACTGGGAGCACTGGCTGTTGGGAGTCTGAAAGGACAGGAAACAGGAAGGAGGTGGGAGGAGTTGAGGAGGCAAAGTGAGAGTTACAGAGGTGCAACAGCAGCTTGGTGAAGAGGTTTCCACTTTAAAAATAAAGTCCTGTTGAAGTTTGTTAGTACTTTGCCTGGTTGATACAACAGTATGTGAGCACCTCAGTCTTTTTGTGTACTTCTCTTCACAAGACGCCTGTGAGTTAGGGCAGTGCTCTTATCCCTATGTTACAAATGGGGAGCTGTGGCCCAGAAATTCTAAGTGACTTTCCCAAGGTCACACACAAAGCTTATGGCAGAGAAGAAAACTGATCTCAGGTCTCTCAAACCCTATGCTAGGGCCCTACTGCTAGGCCACCCTTCCTCTCTAATGGGCTTATATTGATGGACACTAGCTGAGGCTCTTAGGGAAAATGGCCATTTAAAAAAAAAATTCAAACGTTGTATGAAATGTGCTTGACAGAACAGGTACTTTTGGTTTCCGCTTGTGCGCATGGGGTTAAATTCATTCCTATGCAGACAGCCTGCCCAAGCCCTATGCAGTACTTAGACCCAACTTAAGCACTCTTTTGAAGGTTTTTGTGGGACTGAGCCCTTGACAATCTGGCCCAAAATGCATCTTGAAACTGGATCTGAATGTGCTTGAAATGTGGAATAGCTCAAATAGAAATTACACAGCTTGACCCCATATCTGGAAATATTTACCATGCATGCTCTCCATATATGCACCAGCACAAGCACTATTTCCAACCATGAAGATTCAGCGAGTCAGACAGTGGACATACCAGTGGACCTAGGCATGATTTTGAAAAACGAGAACCCCTTCAGAGGTTCCAAATATTTCTGTGGGGGATAACTGTCATCATTATTAAGTCCTGTGGACATCAGCATTTCTATATTGATTAGATTTACTTTGCATTGTGAGTGACCTACATCAATACAAATGCATTTTGACTCACAGTTGAAGGAAATATTTAGATAGTATGATGTTAGGGCAATGACAAATACTGTCTAACACACCTTAGAAGAAGTACTCACTGATGCAGTGATTACAAGAGACGTGGTAAGTAATTTTATCTAGCACTGACAGTCCATGTTTGTTTGTTTTTTAAATAAACCCCTCTATATGTGAATCACTTTCAGATGCGAATGCAGGGCAGGGTTTGCTATTAAAAATATCTGTGTATTTGATTTTCTCTTTTCCATTTGATTTCTAGGTGAAAATAGGGTGAGTATAAGTAAATTAAAGCTCTGAATAACAGAGGAGAAGAGAAAATTGCATATGAAAAAGTCTCCCTGTGCCTTTAGCATGAGAAGCATTGATTACCAAGGCAGAAGGCCTTGGCTAGCATAACAAACTCTTGTAACGTAGAAAAGCGGCCAGATGCTTTGGGGAACTAAATTCTGAGAATCTCGCTTTTCTTTAATTAAAGAAAAAAATCTTGTCCAGGGAGCATTTCTAGTGTTACCGATAACTGCTTAGGTTCCTTAAGGTCTGTCTACACGGCACACTCCTTTCAGTGTAAAGTACGTATGCTACATGCCTCCCTAGCATGATATAAATAGCAGCTTAGATGGGGGAGGCACAGCTTAGCTTAGGGGGGTAGAATACAGATTCACTTTAACCCTGTGGGTATGTGCTGTATTTGCCCGAGCAGTGCCTTCCCCATCTACACCCTATTTATGTTTAATGTCCCACTACCTCTGCACTGCTGGAGCCTTTCCCCATCCCCAGAGTGTAAGGGGAAACTCTTTGGTACACGACCCCAGCCTAGGAGAAAGAATGTTACTTAGTGTCCCACAATCTCTTCCAGACTCCTGCCTGTGCTGAGGATGGAGTAAACTGTTACAGGGCTCAGCGTGTGCTCCCCAATGCATCATTATAACGGTACCACTGGTCCTGTTGAGGGGAGGGGCCACAGTTAAGTGTCTGCCCATTTGCACGAGAGAGGGATGCGGTAGCTCTGGGGAGTAAAGTTGGGCGAATAATGTTTTTTGTTTTTAGTTTCCTGGCAAATCTGAAAAATAATAATAAAGTTGTTTCAGGATGAATGAAACATTTCGCTTGGTCCAAAATGAAATGTTTCATTTCAATTTCAAGCATTTTTTTTAACTTTTTAAAATTAAAAACAAAATGAAAGGGGATTTTCAAAATAGTCATTTTGAATCAAAAAATTGAATCTTTTCATTTTGAAAATGTCAAAATGAAACATTCTGATTTTTTTTCAGAACATTTTGTTTTGTTTTCAACTGAAACAATTTGGCAAAACCAGCATGAATTAGAGGAATATTTTGGAATAATCAGATCTGCATTTTTCCCCGGAAAAAAGTTTCGGCCATAAAATTTTGCCACGCTCTACTGTTGAACCTTCTGTTCCCTGTGTACCGGCCATCCTATTATGATACATCAGCAGAAGGGTGTAAGCACCTTATCCCCCCTTCATCACTTGAGTAGGCATGCAGGATTTGGCCCTTTGTAGTTACTTGCCCAAGGCTAGTGAGGCATGTTACTGGATTTTATCATTACAGTGGGCCAAGTTTTGCAGTAAACATAAATTTTTATATAGCTCAAGTGGTCTAAAATGAGTTGTACCGCTATTGTATTTGATTGGTGTTCTTTATGGGTTACCATATGCCTACATTCGGGGTGCTGTGTATAAGTGATTGGGTATACGTAGCAGAGCAAAGCAGTGTAGCCAGGCTGCGCGGTTTATATAGTACAGGGGTAGGCAACCTTTCACAAGTGGTGTGCCGAGTCTTCATTTATTCACTTGAATTTAAGGTATCGTTTGCCGGTAATACATGTTAACGTTTTTTAGAAGGTGTCTCTCTCTAAGTGTATATTATGTAACTAAACTATTGTTGTATGTAAAGTAAACAAGGTTTTCAAAATGTTTAAGAAGCTTCATTTAAAGTTAAATTAAAATGCTGATCTTACGCCGCCAGCCTGCTTCCAGCCTGGGATTCTGTTCACCTAGGCCTGCAGCAGGCTGAGCAGGGCCTGTGGCCGGGAAGCCAGCTGGCAAGGGGCTGGCAGCCGGGACCCCAGACCTGGGGGGGGCTCGTTCAGGGGTCAGGGCAGAGGGTGCAGGGTAGAAGGCTGGGGGTGTGTGTGTGTGTGGGGGGGTTCAGATCTCAGGGCAGAGGGCAGTGAGGATGTGGGGGGGTCAGGGCAGAAGGCTGGGGGTGTGGGGGGAT